>NW_022196915.1:35832602-35843634 GCF_008632895.1 Mastomys coucha
CCCCCCCCCCCGCTTCTGTCTCCTCCCCTTCGCTTCTGTCTCCTCCCACTCCGCTTCTGTCTCCTCCCCTCTTTTTCCCCCCATCCACTCTGGAAGTCATTCATGGATCAGCACTGTCACTTTGGCCCGAGGGTCTCCAGAGGGAAGAGTGTGCAGAGTCTCTTTATGATGACTTCTCCCTTCTCAGCTCTTATTTCAGCATTGGGAATGGAATCTAGAGCCTTTCCAATGCTTCCTTCGCATACAAGGCTGGAGTTTTTATTTTTGTTTTAAAGCCAGGTCTTCAGAAGCAGTAGAGTATTTAGGGAATCTTGGACATGGATTTTGAGGATAAATCTAAATTTTGTGAGTGAATGTATATAAAGTAGGGAATTTTTTCAAAGTAACATATGAAGAATTATATGAAGAAGAGGAGGCAAAGGAGGAGGGGGGAAGAGGAGAAAATAAGTAGATGGAAGACTTTGAGAATGGAAGTGACATTGTAAATGTGATCAAAGAGGACCAGATAGAGCTGTGTACTGTGCCTATGAAGGCCGAAATGAGAAAACCAACATGCAGCAGAGGATTTGGAGACCCAAGTAAATAATATTTAAGAGTTTCAATATAAAAATAAAAATAACTTGACATAGGAAAGACCTTGTCAAAGACCTTTTTAGATTGAAAAATCTAAGCAGTTCTAAAAGAAAAAAAGGAAGAAGAAAAGAAAAAGAAAAAAAGAAAAGATGTTAACTAATGCCAATCCCCAAGATATAACAAAATGGCTTCAAGCACATTTTAGTGACAATATTCATGAAGTAAATATAAAGATTCCCGGAAGGAACTGAGGGACCAACATTCTCAGCAGAGAAATAGAGCTGTTAAAAACACCAGCCAAGTACAGTGGTTCATTCTGTAATCCTAGCACTCTGGAAGTAGAGGAATTCCAAGTCATCCTAGGCTACATAGCAAGTTTGAAATCAACCTGGGCTACATGAGACTGTCTCAAAATAAGACAAAGTAAATGGACCTTTAATACCAGTGCTAAGGGTTGAGCTCAAGGCTAGCTTGGTTTTACCTAGCAAAACCCTTTCTCAAACTGGGGGGGGGGGGCAGGGGGGATATTGAAGTAACTCAATAGCAAGGTTGAGATGGCAGAGAAAAGAGTTGGTAAACTTGAAGAAACATTGATAGGATGATCCCATTGGAAGGAGAGAGCTCCAGGAGCATGCTGAGCTCAATGCAAGTTATTGGAGTCCTGAGGTGGGAGGGTTGGTGCAGAAATTTAATTGCATAATGTATGAGGAATGCTCATACATTAAGAGCATTGTAAGATGTGCACATACAGTCAAGAAGCCCCATGTATGGTAAACAGAAGAAATCCAAAGACATCTTGGCTAGACAGAATAAAAGTAGTGAAACCAAAAGATAGAAATGGTGGGACAAGACCACGCAGATGCAAGCTGCAGTAGTGGCTAACTGCTACTGGCTCAACGCAGGTGACAAAGAGGTAGGCCTGGTAGACGGTTCCTGTGCTGGGAAAGGAATCCTCCAGAATGTCAAGCAAGTGCTCTACACCCTCATGGGCATATTCGTGGTTTTACTTCAACCTTGGGCATCGAAAGGCATAGTTGTTTTTTGTCCTCTGGCTTCTGGCCTTGACCGGCTGGTGTTCTGCCACTTTGCTAGTTCAATGTCCTCAGCCACTTTAGAAAGAGCAAAGATGTGAAGCCATGTGAAGATGCCAAGCTTTGGATATAGGGCATGGATAATCAAGCTTGGTAAATTCTGTCTGTCTCCTGCTCGCTCTCTCGCTTGCTCGCTCGCACTCCCCTCTCCTCCCCCCTGCCCCATCCTACTCCCCCACCCCCCCATTTCTTTCTCAGTCTCTCAGTGTCTCTGTCTATCTGTCTGTTCCTTCCTCCCTTCTTTCCCATTCTGTCTTTTTCTGATGGGGAAAAATGCCCCCATAACTAGAAAAACATGGAAATGCCTGATAAGGCCTAGGGATGTAGCTTAGTAGTAGAGAACTTGCCAAGCATGCATGAGATGCTGGAGTTGATCCCAGCACTGCATACACAGGGAATTGTGGCATGTGGCCATAATCACAGCACTGTGGAAGCGAAGGCAGCAGGATCAGACACTCAAGGCCATTCTCAATAGCTATTAAATTCCAGCACTGCATACTGATGATAGTTCTCCACTTTACTATTCTCACTTAGTTTATCATTTATTTAATTGCAAACCTTAGCCACCTCTTATATTTTTGGTTGTGAGCCTAGCTTTTAACAGCTGAACCATCTCTACATCCCTATTAGCCACCTCTTTGAGCCTCTTAAATTATATTTCTTGGAACAAGATTTTCTTCATAGCATCAAAGAATTATTGACGGCTTACTTATTTGAAATCACTTATTTTTTTTTTCTGTGTTGATAGCAAAGAATGCCATTTTCATGACATCCCATATCCTCTGGTCATAGCAGGCAAACAAACAAACAAAAACAGCTAAAAACAAACAAAAATCTTCTAATGCCTGATTTTCTTCTAAAAGAAGAACACAGTTAGTTGTTGGATCCAAAAAGTGGACCTGGTAGGCCCGGCAAACCCTGGACTGTTGCCTCACATCTGTCTGTCTAAAGGTTCTCAGGACTACATGCTAGGCCATGACTCAAAGCTCTCTAGGATAGCCTCACTCTTGTGGCAAACTGGCAAAATCTGAAGAGTAGAGTCAGAGACAACATTTGTTAATGGAGAAGACTCTGAGGTCCTCAAACTATTTATGGATAACAGAGAGGGCCCCAGGAAGGCAGGGGCCCAGACTGCTGCACTCGAGGCTGCTTGCTTCCTCTACAAGATCCTGATAGTCACAGCTCAGGAGCACACCTCTTCAGGAAAGGGTCAACCTATGGGTTCCTACATCTAATCTTGGGTGTCACTGTGACACACCCTGGAAGAGATACCTTCAATTGATATATTGTTGTCATTAGATTGGCCTAAGGGGATATCCCTGGGGCATGTTCTTGATTCCTAATTGGTGGAGGAGGGCCCAGCACACTAAGTGCAGTACCATTCCTAGGCAATGGCCCTGAGCTGTATAAAAACGTAGCTGCAGGCCAGTAAGCTCCATGGCCTCTGGATCAGTTTCTGGGTCCAGGTTCCTGCTTTGAGTTCCTACTCTGCCTTCCCTGAAAAACAAACAAACAAACAAACAAACAAAAAACCACTTTCCGTCCAAGGTGCTTTTGGTCCTGGGATTTATCACAGCAAACAAGAAAACAAGCTGGAACAGGTGTTTCTCTGTCATTACTTCTGCGCGCTGCTTACTTTAAAACCACCACCTAGATGGAAAATAAAATCAAATTCTTTTAAAGTTTTATTGCATAACCATGAATGTGTATTGTACCTCTGCCATCTATGTTATTTGAAAAAAAAAAAGGCATACATGTTACCAGTAATATTACAATTTAGAAAATCCTGCCACTTAAATCACATTCTTTTATATTTCATTACTTGTAAGACAATGTCCATAAAAGTACAAATTTTTTTGTAGCCACCAAATATAATTAAAAATTTTTATGGCATTTACTTACTTCATGTGTGTGTATGTGTCTGTGTTTGTGTGTGTGCGTGTGTGTGTGTGTGTGTGTGTGTGTGTGTGTTTGTGTGTGTGCACATATGATTATGTGGAAGTCAGAGGACAACTTGTGGGAGTTAGTTCTCTTTACCATGTGGGTTCTGGGCACTGAACTCGGTTCATTAGGTTTTGCCTAAAACACCTTTACCCACTAAGTCATCTCACCAGACCCAAGTTCAATTATTTATTTATTTTTGAGACATTGTCTCACCATGTTGCAGATGTCCACCTAGAGCCACTATGTAGACTGAGCTGTCCTGGAGCTGACTGACTGCCTCCGCCCCCAGGATTAAAGTTGTGTGCCACCATACCCTATCCAGTCATCTCTGGTGATATTTCTCTGAACAATTCTTAAACTGAGCATCTATAATATAGGAATGTGTATGCAGATATTTGAATTACTTATACATTTCTCACACAGCAAATTGAAGATTAACAAAGGGTTGGTGTGTTTATTTTTAGATTACCTTCAGTCAAATTTATGGTTTGCAAAGTCTGTGATTAGCATAAACATTTCTCCCAGCTTTCTCTGACAGACAGGCTAGAAAACATTCCCAAGTAAGTAAAAATAAAGAATTTCAGGTAAGAATAAAAGCAGACAAGAGTAGACATTCTTTTAAAAAACAAACATAAACAAAAACAAACGACACACACAAAAAAACCTTTAGTAACGCACTCACACTGATAAACTGTAACAGAGGGTTTGAAATGTTTGTTGTGCTCAAGAGAAAACCCTGATAAGCACATATTGCTTAGATGTACTGCCAATGAGGACAGGTAATGGTGCGACGCCAGGCAGCCCGGCTGCTTGTTGGGCAGAAGGGTGGAAGCCACTCGAGCACAGTTTTTACCTCAGAAAAACATCCATCTCCCTTATTAATCCGCAGCGCCTTTCTGCCTCACATCATAACAGCGGGGCAGCCCGCTGTCAGGAAGCAACGCCTGCTTGTCTCCGGGATGGGAGGACAGAGTGTGGGATGGATGGTTTGAGTCTGGTACTTTCATGTGAGAAGTGCTTGTAAGGCGGCAGGAGCTCGGGATGGCTCACCGTGAAAACGTTGAGAAACATCAAACATCAGCCTCTCTGCAGAAAGGTAGACTCAGCCTTTAGTGCTGATTCTTTTGGCTCTAGCTGAGTCCAATAGTACACAAATGATAGACAAAAGCCTGCACGCGACTGGCAGTCACCATGGGAGACACACACACACAAAAGATGCCTGTTCACTACATAGGTTCTTGCCAGTGGAAAAGCTGCGGCATCTGCAGCCAGTTGAAGGAAGTTTGGCCTTATTGACTCCTCTAAACTTTTGGAAAACTCTCCAGGGCAGGAAGATGGAATTCTGCTCAGCGAATACCCGTTTCTGTGCACAATTGATGCTCATTGACAGGGAGATTTTTATTCTTCAATTGTCCATGATTTAATCTTGAGTCTTTTAACATTGAACACAAATTGAGCCATAGCAGCTATACAAAGTATCTCTTCTTCAGCCCCACCTCAGTTTGAGTTTTCTGGAGGTTTATCAGCTAGCCACATGCCTGTTTGTATTGTACCAACCAACCTTTTGACAACCCAGACCAGCCAATCCCTGCAATCATTCACTCTCTTTCTGTGATAACATAAAACCTCACAATTATTCTCTTCATTGTTTTTTTCTAGTTGTCATGATACAGGATAATAACACATAAATGAGTCTTAAGAGCTAACAGCCCCCGGGTTCATTTTAAACATACGTTTGTCAACATGCAGAAAATATCCTAACACTTAGCCAGAGTAGTGGTGCATACCTTCAGTCCCAACACTGAGGGAGGCAGAGGCAGGTGCATCTGTGAGTTCAAGGCCAGTCTGGTCTACATAGTGAGTTCTGGAACAGTCATAGCTATATAGTGAGACACTGTTTCAGAAAAACAAAACAAACAAACAAACAAACAAAAACCCAACCAAGCAAACAGGATTTTCGAACACTTGAGACTCATCCAACTAGTACCTTTTTCATTTTATGGAAAATAAGAAATAAAATTCAGATTTGCCACATGTTTTCTGTAGAATTCTATTGTGCAATCAACCTGGGCGTGTGAGGTTTCAGAAATGTGGAATAAAGTGATTTAGCCACTGTTAGTCATATTTTCATGAGGGATTTAGCCATGCTAGTTCTGTTGTTGATCTCTTTCTATGATAACATAAAACCTCACAGACTACTCTCTTGTTTATTTCTTCTAATTGTCATGATCCAAGGTAATAACAGGATATGGTAATCAGGAATGCCTTGAGAAAGTCTGATAGCTATCTGAGAGGCAGAGATGTGGGAAGGAAGGCATTCCTCTCAGCAATTCTTCCTCGCTGTCATGGGCAGGGTAGGGCTGCTGGCTCGTGGCCACAGTCCCTGTGTGATCCTGGGTGTCTCTAAGCCAGGGCTTCCCTGAGCAGGAGATGCCTAGGAGTGGCTGAGGCCGGGAGCATACTGGAAATTAAAAACAACACAACACAATCAAAACACAGAAAACTGGCCTCTTGTGTTAAGGTTCTCATTTCAGTGACGGGGGTTGGGAGATCCCAGTTATGTCTTGCCTCGGTCTATGTTCACACGAATACACAGCTTTTTAATGTTCACAAAAACACTCTATTCAGAAGTCACCCTTCAAATGTCCTTGAAGGCAGAAAGGCAAACAAATGTGCCATTGTTCACTTGGATGTCACAGGGCACCTCCCAGTGTTTCCTGTAATCTGCTAATACCCCATGGCAGGTGGAAACAGTACAAAGAATTCCCACAAGAATCGTTTTCTCCGTTGGGCAAGATGGAAAGGGCACCGTATAAGATTCAAATATCACCTGCGACTACAAGTACATAAAGACATCAAAGGAGTCTGCGACATTGTGGCAACTGCTCCTGTAACTATTACTGTCCCTTAAAATCCATCCCTACAGCCAGTCTCCACAACATAAGAAAGACAGAAAGCAGGGTGTGGCGATCCACATATGTCCTAGCAACTCGTTCGTATTTTTGAAGCTGGTTGAAAAAAAAAATTACTATTTGTTTAATTCATGATCTCTCAGTGTGGACCTTTACAGCCATCACGAAGCCACATGTAAAAGCTACCAGTGACCATGCAGGAAACTAGCGTCTCTGAAAGATAGTCTGAAAGACTATCACAAATAATTTCTGTGGGAATTCAGAACTGGGTAAGGCTCACAGCAAAAACTGCATATAACCAAGTGGATGCACAAATCCTGAAAGAGAGCTGTAGTATGGGGGCCCCATGGTTCTGTACCTTGTGTAGAAAGGATAGACGCTTTATAAACTTAAAACCAATCATTCTGAAGCAACTGAGGCCCCTGTTTCAGTACAAGCATCAAAAAATAAATAAGACCTTAACTCTGGCAGAAGGGAGAGATGGAAGAAGAAGAAGAAAACAAAAGAACTCAAAAATGAAAGATATAATCTTGATAAGTGGTTTTCACTTGCTCATCAAGAACACAGAGAGTAAGGATAATAGAAGTGGCTCCTTTTAGTGAGAGTACAGATGATGTTTTCAGCCTATTTCTTTACTAGCAGCAAGCAGTTATTGATAAGGCCAAACAGGCAGCTCTTCAGGAAGGAAGAGGTGCAGCAAAACACACAAAGGAGAATCTGAGTCTTATGGTAAGTCAGAGGAAATAGACATGGCCTATAGCAAAGCCAACACAATTGACTTTAAGTGCTCTCCCTTTTTTTTTTTTTTTTGTTTTCTTTTGGGTTTTTTTTGTTTTTTTGTTTTTTTGAGACAGGGTTTTTCTGCATAGCCCTGGTTGTCCTGGACTCACTCTGTAGACCAAGCTGGCCCTGAACTCAGAAATCTGTCTGCCTCTGCCTCCCAAGTGCTGGGATTAAAGGCGTGCGCCATCACTGCCCGGCAGTGCTCTCCTTTATTAAATACGTTATGTTTTAAATGAAAAATGTGAGTTAAGGCTGGGGTGTAGCTCGATAATAGAACCCTTGTCTAGCCCTTCTAAGGCCTTGGGTTCAAACCGTAACACTGAAAAAGAAAGGAAAGGAAGGAAGAGGGAGATTAAAATAGCCTAGTTCAATATGTCTTGCAGCGAAACACTATGACCCGGGTGTAACACGTGCTCAGAGTCAAAGGCATCGATTAACATTACAATGTGTGTGTGTGTGTGTGTGTGTGTGTGTGTGTGTATGTGTGTGTGTGTGTGTGTGTGTGTGGTGTGCATGGAGTGGTCACAGGACAACTTCAGGGAATGGATTCTTGCTTGCCACCTTGTTGAGGGAGGCAGGATCTTCCATTGTTTCTGCTGCTGCAGCACACACTACAGGAAATTCTCATAGCTGTGCCCATCTCTCACCTTGCTATAGGAGTGCTGGAGTGTTCTGCACAGGGGAAATGTAAGAGGAAAAGATCTACAACAGAACCTAACACACTGGTCTGTGTTAGAGGCTGCACGGAGTAGTGTCGAGCCCTTGACTCTCAGGCTTCCCTTGAACTCACCTGCTTTTTTTCCTCTGGCTTTTTGTCACATTTGATACTCTGTCCTGGATTTTACTTTATTGCTACTTAGAAGTTAGATGTGACTATGCATACTATGCACAGAAGAATAAATGAGGACATAGGTTCAAGTGAGTGACAGAAAGCTTACCTCTTGACAGACTGACTCTGCCTTCCTAAATGCTTCTTGGTCTCAGATTCCTAGGAATCTTGAAGCTTCCCCCCAAACAAGTTCTCTAATAGTTGTAACAACCTGTGAGGATGTTGGCGCTTGTTATATTTACAGGAGGGACAAGTGGGAATTGGCCTGACGATTTATCCAAATGTTCTATCAAATTCATGATTGAGCTGCAATTGGATGTGAATTGCTAGGGCCCTGTTCTGAAAGCTTTTGCTGGGACTTATTTGAATATAAACATAGTGATTTTAAGGCCATCACAATTGAGATATAGTTCAAATTTCTAACCATTTTCTTGGCAATACTGTTTCATATCTCAACTGGAAGTAAAAGCACACATAAAGCTGTTGGAATTGTAGAATTTGGTAGCAAGGTTTCTAGATTTTCATAAATTAAAAAGATAAGGTTTAATATGTGGTAAAAATAAGAAATATATATTCACATTCAAAATACTTATTTTTAAAGATTTATTTATTTTATTTATAAGAGTACATACTGCAGCTGTCTGCAGATACACCAGAAGAGGGCATCAGATCCCATTGCAGATGGTTGTGAGCCATGATGTGGTTGCTGGGAATTGAACTTAGGACTTCTGGAAGAGCAGTCAGAGCTCTTGACAGCTGAGCCATCTCTCCAGCCCTCAAGATACTTATTATGCAATTAAGAAGGTGAAGAAATGACAGAATTTCAAGAAGAGGGACAATATAATGATATTAAAATAGAATTAAAAGAAAATAGTACCTGTCTCCTCAGGTAATCCAAAGCAGTGGGAGTTTTTAAAGTTGTTAGCTGAGTTTTTAAATAGTTATTCTCTAAATCACTGTCAACATTAATTAGTTCCTTTGCTCCAGCTAGAGGAACATTGATATTTCATAGTAATTACTCCTTATTCATTTTCCCATGATATAATAGACATGATTTGATATAATATGACATAATAGGTAAGAAGAAATGAATAATAAATTATACTGGATAGCTTCCCTTGATATGTCAATGTTACCAGGATTGTGGTCATGAAATGTTTTATAGCACAGATAAAAAGGTTTTAAGAGGGCAGGTGAGATGGCTCAGCGGTTAAGAGCGCTGACTGTTCTTCTGGAGGTCATGAGTTCAGTTCTCAGCAACCACATGGTAGCTCACAACCATCCGTAATGAGAAACAAATAAAAACCTATGGGCTGGAATGGGGCCGGAGCAAGGGAAGGAGGGGAGGCTCTAAGAACATGAATAACTGAAATTAAATTTCTAAGGGAAACTGAAAAACCAATGCACAATGAAGAAGATGCAAAGGAAAGTGATTTTATCCAAATATTCTTTTTAGAACAATGTATTAGGGTTGGGAGAGATGGTCCAAAGGTTAAGAGTATTGTTCCAGTAGAGGACCTGGATGTGGTTTCCAGCACCAATGTAGGAAGGCTTAAGACTCTCTAGGAGGGACCCACACCCTCCTTATAGCGTCCCCCCTCCTGCCTGGGGTCAAAGCTAGGCCAAGTTCCATTCTCCACCCACAGGAACATTCTTGAGTAAAAACTTCTCAGAATGTACTGACTAATAGCTACCTGACCCTCTGGAAAGTCCCAGGTAGAGTTCAAATGCATGTCATGCTTGCTAGATTTAAAGGTCAATATGCTTAGCCAATAAGTTTGAACTGTAACCTTACTGATGTAACCTGTGCCCCTAAAAAGTATTAAAAATTGCTTGTAATAGCCATTCAGGGTCACCCTTCTTAGTAACTCACCTTGAGAGACTAATAGAAGGTCAACCCCGGAAGTGCCAGAAAGTAAACCATCTTGCTTTTGCATCCATCTACACCTTGGTGTCTCACTCGGGGGGCATCTTGTGAAGTACCACTGACCAAGGGTCGAGGTCTTACATCTGCAACTCCAGCTCTAGAAGATCTGACACCCTCATCAGGACTCCTTGGTCACCTGAATGTGTGTACTGCACATACAGATAAACAACCATCCACATAAAATAAAATTATTTAAAATTTCATTACATCCACTTATTTATTGTGGGGAACTGAGTATAGGTGTGTGTGTGTGTGTGTGTGTGTGTGTGTGAGAGAGAGAGAGAGAGAGAGAGAGAGAGAGAGAGAGAGCACAACTAGTGTTCAGAGGACACCTCTTTCAGGAATCAGTTCTTTCCTTCTGCAGTGGGATCTAGTTACTAAACTCTGGTTGTTGGGCTTCTCTCTTCTTTACAACAGACAAATTCCCGTGAGGCTGAAAGTACACTATCTAGTGGTAGGACCACTGGCAACAAGTGCTCCAAATCACCTGAGGCTGCAAGGAAAGCCTGCATTAGACCCTGGAAAACAGAACTACTTTAAGGTGGGGAGCACGGCATTGTGGGTGTTGAGCTGCTTGTCTACCGCTAGGGGGAGTTTCAAAGTCCGCCCCAGGAGTACATTATGCTGTTTAGAATACTTTTAGAATTAGGAAGGGTGAGTCTTTGACTCTACCTAGTTTAACTCCAAGAGAGAAAATCATTCCAACTTAGGTTTGAATTGGGATTTTTACATTCTCAATGACTTCTCTGTGCCTAGTAGTTTTCCTTCAGGTTCAAACGTCCTTACTGTCAGCATTCAACACGTTTAAATACATGTTTTTGAAAGATCAGGGTTTTTTTTTGTTTGTTTGTTTTTGGTTTTGGTTTTGGTTTTTCGAAACAGGGTTTCTCTGTGTAGTCCTGGCTTGTCCTGGAACTTGCTCTGTAGACCAGGCTGGCCTCGAACTCAGAAATCCACCTGCCTCTGCTTCCCA
>NW_022196915.1:35843657-35869028 GCF_008632895.1 Mastomys coucha
GCGGGTTTTTTTTTTTTTTTTTTTAAGTGTAATATGAAGTAAGTTATCAAAGGGTGGGGCTTTTGATTATTTTCTTTTATGTGTATAAGTGATTTGCCTACATGTATGTATTTGTATCACATGCTGGGCTGGTGTTGCAGAAGTCAGAAGAGGGTGCTGGATCCATTGGAACTAGAGTTTCAAAGGGTTATAAGACTCTCTGTGGGTGCTGAGAACAGAGCATGGGTCCTCTGCAAGAGCAGCAAGCACTCCTAACCACTGAACTATCTCTCCAGCCTCCTGCCCTGAAGGTTTTTTAAAATTAAAATACTTATTTTTCTTTAAATACAAAAAAGGCAATATGTTTAAATCCCGCACTTTCAGCTCTTCCTAAGTATTTATATACACTGCACAGTTAGCACATCTAGTGTATAGATAGTACAAACTATTATGCTCCTAATAGACTATTTTGATATCACAGAAAATGAAATTTCAAATTTGCATTTAGTCATTTGTTTCTTCATGCCCAGAGTCAAATCCTGCTCATAATGAGGTGGATGTCACACTCTGTTCGTCATGGTGGTTTATGCATCAGCATAAGTAATATTAGACAGTGAGCGGTAAATTTTCCTGATTTATATAGTATTCTTTTAACACTTCTTGAAGATTAATTTTCTTAGGTGGTACTGTGATGAGTCTGCCTGAAATTTCCATCATTGATTAAAATATTGATTATCAAAATGTCAATTGGAATATTAGTTATGATGACACTTGGCATGTAATCATTCCTGAAAACAAACTCCCAAAATCCCTGTGTTTAAACACCCAGATATCCCAAGTCTCCTGGCACATCAGCATTTCCATGTTTCCTTTTAGATGACTTTGGGACAGATGTTCTGAATCACTGACATGGTGAGTATCAACCGGACTCTGCTTTACACAGCCATCAACGTGGGGACCTTTGCATCTTTCTTCTCCTGAACATGCCATCTGTCCAGAGTCTCCTTTAATAATGGAGTCAGGTGCAACTGCAGCACTCACATTCTTTGAAGCAACTAGCTCCATACAGATCATTGTGTTTAGGGAGCAACTCATAATGAACCATAACCCTGCCATCTCACAGGGATCTGCTAGGCCCCCAGTCTTTTGCCCTTTGTATTTTCCTGAACAAGATAGCAAGAAAACCAGGGCTTACTAATGTGAGGATTGGTGGAAGATTTTCTTAATTCAGCTAGCATGTATTTATGAATGCCCACTGCATCCCAGGTACCATGTTAAGCTCTAGGGCAACAGCTGCAACTCCTTTTGGGGAGGGTTGAACAACCCTTCACAGGCGTCACCTGGGACTATTGGACATATCAGATACCTACATTATGATTCATGATAGTAGCAAAGTTACAGTTATGAAGTAGTGACGGAAGTTAACTTTATGGTTGGGGGTCACAGCAGCATGAAGAACTGTAGTAAAGGGTCGCAGCATTAGGAAGGGTGAGAAGCACTGACCCTACGGGTCAGTCATGACCCTACGGGGATAGTCATGAAATACTCATTTTTACCACAACGTTATCACATAGATACTATTAGTCTACATATTACATATAAAATGTTTGAGGATAGCTCTGTCAGTAGAGTGCCTGCCTGGCATACGTGAAGCCCTGCACCATCATACCACATAAAACCAGATGTGGAATACATACCTTTAGTCTCAGCTCTTGGGAGGTGGAATCAGAAAATTAGAAGTTCAAGGTCATGTTTGGCTCTACAGTGAGTTCCAGGTTAGTCTGGGCTCTTGGAGACCCTATCTCAAGATTAATAAAACAAAACAAAACAGTGCTATGTGAGTCAAATCTTTTTAAAGTCCACATAAAATATTAAAAATGGAATCCTCTTACTATATGTATAAAAATCAGAAATCTAGTGTATTTTTCCTTTTCTGAGCTGGGAAAAAACTTGAATTCATTCCCTAAAATAATCTGACATTAGCCAGGTGGGGGGTGGTATATACCTATAATCCTAGCACTCAGGAGGCAGAGGCAGACTGATATTTGAGTTCTAGGCCAGCCTGGTCTACAGACGGAGTTCCAGGACAACCAGTGCTACACAGAGAAATCCTTGTCGCTAAAAACAAAAGACAAAACAAACAACAACAATCTGACAGTAGGTATCCTTTATCTATAAATATTGTTATTATATAGATCTGGGTCTTGACAAATTTAGGGAGGAAAGTCAAAGATACGAGTAAAAAAAAAAGCTGGCAAAGAAACATCCTCAAAGAAGACAGACAAATGTCCAGTACATACCTGAAAAAATGTTCAAGATGGCTAGTCACCAGAGAAGTAAAAAAGTCACCACTGTGATATCTACTTAATGTATACTAGGATTCCTAAAATAAAAGATAAGAGAAAGTGTTGGTGAGGATGCCTAGAATATGGAACCTTCATACACTGTTAGCCAAGGAAGGCATTGGCTTAGAAGTTCCAAGGAAGTTAAATGTGGAGTTACTGAAAGACCTGGCAATTTTACTGGTAGGTGTGCACACAAAAGAAAATCAGGCACCCATCTGTACAGGTTCAGATGTTCACAGAACCAGATTTATAAAAGCCAAGAGGTGGCAGTGGAGCACACCTGTAACTCAGGAAGGATCATCTGAGCCAGAGATCAGTGGGTCAAATCAGTTGAACAACAAAGTACAATCAATCGGGAATGGAGAGGAGAAAGTGGGGGTGGGGGGAGAGGAGAGGAAGACAGCAGAGGAGAGGCAAGAAAGTGGAGATGATGGAAACTATCTAAAAGTTCTCACAGGAGATATAGACAGTTTCTAAATGAGATACAGAAACAATTCTTTGTGGCTCTGAAGTCAAAGGAACCCACTGCCACCTTTCATTTCATTATTAAAAACAAAAAGCAGGAAGAAAATCAATGCTTGAGTTTTTATTGCATCCACCCTCTTTACAAAGCCACGATCCCCTGAGAGGCTCAATAGCTGTATGCTAAGTAAAATCATAATACAAAAACAACCCAGGGGGCTGCATAGGACCCAAGTTTGGTTCTCAGCACCCACAGTGGGTGGCTAACAACAGCCTGTAACTCCAGTTCCAGGACATCCAACACCTTTTCCTGGCCTTTGGAAACACCCACAGACACGTACTTGTGTTTGCATGAGTAGAGCATGACTTTCCCGGCCTACCAGCTCCTGAATAACGACCCACAGACCTTTTATTAATTATGAAAGCTTTAGGCCTTATCTTACTTTTTTCCAACTGGTTCTTTTTTGTTTGTTTGTTTGTTTTTCGAGACAGTTTCTCTGTGTAGCCTTGGCTGTACTGGAACTCACTCTGTAGACCAGGCTGGCCTCGAACTCAGAAATCCACCTGTCTCTGCCTCCCAAGTGCTGGGATTAAAGGCGTGCGCCACCACTTCCCGGCTTTCCAACTAGTTCTTATAGCTTAAATTAACCCATTCATATTAATCTATGTTCTGCCTCATGACTTGTTACCTCTGCTCAGTTTTGTACATCTGACTTCCTTCTTGTCTGGGTGGCAAATCTCTCTCTCCCAGAGTTCCTGCTTCTCTGCCAGAAAGTTCTGCCTGTTCTCTCCTGCTTTGCTATTGGCTGTTCAGCTTTTTATTAAACCAATCAGAAGGTGATGGAGGGAGTGTTTACAAAACACTGAGACTGGTGATGCTTAACAATACTGAAGTCTGGTCTGCACTCAGCTCTCTGTGAGCTCATAAATCAGCATTTGAATAATACAAAAACAATCTTTACGTAGTACACAAAAGATCACCACACACACACACACACACACACACACACACACACACACACACGCACGCACGCACGCACGCGCGCGCGCACACACACACACACACACATACACACACACACACACACGCACACGTACACATACATAGAGCCCAATGACCTATAGCAAAGCAAGAGAAAACAGGCAGGGCTTTTGGGCAGAGATATTTTTCTGCCAGACGTGGAGGAAGTCGGATGCATGCATGAAACTGAGGAGAGGTAACAAATAAATAAACAAATAAATAAATCATTCTAAGAGATACCAAGAATCATTGAACAGTGACATAATCTCTGGTCCCTTCATTGTCCTAGTGTGCTAAGCTACTCAAAGATTCTAAACAAAGTAGTAATAGAAATTACTAATCCCGAAACACAGTGGCGACTGTTTGGGGGTTTGGCTTACCCAGGGGTAAAGCTGTAACACTGTTGCTTGATTCAGGGATGACGCTCATCACTCTGTTCCCGGTCTAACTGATAGTGGCACTGCGACCCAGATCTGTCTTTGGAATCCTTCTCATCATGGTGTGACAGGCAGCCACTCATTTCCATTAGATTTGCCTTAAGAGAAGAAGTAGGTTCAACATGGTCTGTTCAAAGTGAAGGGTACAGGAAATGTAGGGGTTGGGGGAGGAATTACTAAGGAGGAACAAAGAGGGGCCCGTGAGATGGTAAATGTGTTTGTGGCCAAGACCAAATATTGAGTTTGATGCTTGGGGCCCACACAATGAAAAAAGAGAACTGACTCTTGCAAATTGTCCTTTGATCTCTACACACATGCTCACATATACATTCAAAATAAATAAATCTGTAGTAATTACTTTTTTTGTTTGTTTTTTGAAACAGGGTTTTTCTGGATCGCCCTGGCTGTCCTGGAACTCACTCTGTAGCCCAGGCTGGCCTCGACCTCAGAAATCCGCCTCCCAAGTGCTGGGATTAAAGGCGTGCGCCACCACTGCCCAGCTAATAATATTTTTTTAAAGATTTATTTATTTATTTATTTATTTATTTATTTATTTATTTATTTATTTATTTATTTATTATGTGTATGAGTACACTGTAGCTGTACAGATGGCCGTGAGCCATCATGTGGCTGTTGGGAACTGCACTCAGGACGCCCCGCTCGCTCCAGCCTAATACACTGTAGCTGTCTTCAGACGCACCAGAAGAGGGCATCAGATCTCATTACGGGTGGTTGTGAGCCACCATGTGGTTGCTGGGATCCGAACTCAGGACCTTCAGAAGAGCAGTCAGTGCTCTTACCCGCTGAGCCATCTCGCCAGCCCCGTAATAATAATTTTTAAAAAGTAAAGAATGTATCAAATTAATAACGGCATACCTCGTTCATAGGCATACAAACCAGTACCATATGTGGCTTGCTGGAGAACATGCAGGTTGAGAACTGGGAAGGTGGCACAGGTATGAGAACCCAAGTTCAGACCCTCAGCACTGGGAAGGCTGATACAGGAGGATTCTTGGAGGTTGTTTGTCACATAGTACTGATGAATTGGTGATCTCCAGCTTCAGTGTGAGACTCTATTGCAAAAAAATAAGTTGGAGAGTGATGGAGAAGATGCTGGATGTCAACCTCTGTTTCCACACACATGCAAACATGACATTGTCCCACCGCATGCAAAAGAATATTAACTTTGGGTTCTGAGGCTGAAGCACAGTGGTACGGTAGATGTAAGGCCCTGGGTTCAAGCTTCTGTGTGTATTATTAGGACTAATATTGAGTGCTAACTTTTTTTTTACTGCAACCAACCAAAACTCTGATTTATCTAACACTTTCTTTTGAGGTTTTAAATTTTCATTTTTTATGTATACTTAATACATTTATGCATATGCTTCTGCTTTTTTTAAAAAAAGCAGTTTAGATCATGGGGTACCTATCCCCAGTGGATTCATCTACACAACAAAGGCTCAGGGAGTGTCACAGAGGAAGGAGTAGAAAGGTTGTAAGAGAAAGAGGACCAGGGCATCTGCTATGAGGCTGTGTCTCCTAGAAACGACAGGGAAGCTTCGCCATGATACCTTAACAAATGGCTGCCCAATCAAGATCTGAACAGGTGTAATACCAAAGGACATGCTAACATGGAGCAGAGAAGACTCACAGGGCCCTAACCTCAGACAAAGAACTAAAGGCAACTAAAGCATGCTGAGGTTGGGAGAAGTAGCCTTCTCCCATGGAGGAGACCGCCAATTAGTTATTCATTACCAAGTGGTCAGCCCTGAAATCATGTACATGCAGTGCTGAATGGACTCAGGAAATTTGTATGTATATATGTGTGTGTGTGTGTGTGTGTGTGTGTATACATATATATGTGTATATATATATATATATATATATATATATATATATATATAGAGAGAGAGAGAGAGAGAGAGAGAGAGAGAGAAAGAGAGAGAGAGTATGTGTGTGTAAAACAATAAGAATTAGGGAGGAGGAGGAAGAAGAGGAGGCCAGGAGTTTGGGAGAAATTGAGAGGGTATGGGATGAGTTGAAGAAAGAAAAGAGAATAGAGGGAAATGATGTAATTATTATATTTTAACAATAAAAAATAACTAAAAGTACACACACACACACACACACACACACAGAGCATTTGCTGTATTTGTTAGAATGCATGAAAGTCAACCTTTAAAAGCCTCTGCTGAGGGAACCAAGCTTTCTCTTTCAAGTACAAGAATGCCAGAGTTCTGAATTAGTAGACAAAAAATACCCAGCAGTATGTGTGTATAGGACATTGGTTATATATTTTAGACATACGGTTTCCAAAGGCAAAGTCAACTGTGACACAATAAGTAAAATGATGATACATCTAAACCCAGAAAGTCAGCATTCAATTTCCCAAACATTAAAGACCTAATCTTTTACAACCTCAATCAACAAATGATTGGACTAAGACTGCCAGTGGCTTCTCACCCCACCTCCCTTGTAATAAAATGCACTGGAGACTTTTTTTTTAAAAGACAGTTTATTCTTATTTTAAAAATTCAACTATTAGTAAAACATAAAATATGAAACGTAGGTCTTAGCACACATCACACTCACACTAGAGAAGTAACTCCACCATTAAAATCGTATCTTGGCTTTCTTCATGCACTTATCTTAGTCTTTTTGACAGCTGCATCATATTCTGCTGTCTGGATGTCTCAGAGTTTACTCAACCAATCTCCTACCCATAGGTTTAGAGATGAAGGTAGTACTGCTATAATGGGCAGTGCTGCAGGACCAGCCCAGCACACATGTTTTGTGTATACTACACACAGTCCTGTAGAAGAAATCCCTAGAAACAAAAAGGTAGGACTGGAAATATGTGAATCTAAAGTTTCAATAAATATCAAACTGGCCTCTGAAGATGGCATACTGATTTACGCTCCCACCAATAGGTTGGCTTTTTTTTTTTCTTTCTTTGGAACACAAAAACAGTGAGAAAAAATTGTACCATTGGGCTCATCTATTCTTAGACCACAGAATTAAATAGACAGAAAAAAATGTATGTGTTCAAGGGGAGAGATGTTCCTACTACATCCAGGGTAGTAGGCAAGATATTAACAGCAAGTACCAACACTAACAACAACCATCAGCATCTTTGAATATTACCACAGGCACAAGGTTGACAACCATTATGGCACTAGTATTCATTATATTCATTATAATGTCTTTTTTTTAACTTTTATTTGCATTATGAAGAGAAAAGTTACATGATTTCAATTTAACTGAATTTGTTAACATTTAAAAACATATTTTAAGTAAATAGAATTAAATCACATTCTTGTTTCCCTTTTGTACCCCAACTTTTTTGTCATATTCCTTAAAATTTATAAAATATTATATTATATTATATTATAAAATATAACAGTAAAAATAAGTATAAAAGTTGCTTGATATAAAACAACAATCAATTTAACAGTCTTATGTAGATGCTTGTCTATGGCAATAGTGAAAATACATTTTTCTCAATATAAATTTTAAATAACTCCAAATATATTAATTGTATATTTCAAGATAATACATCACTACTAGTATTTTCTTAAATGAATATAAATATATAAAGTCTTTTTGTTTGTTTGTTTTGTATTTAGTAGAGTTTAAAATCTTGGCTCTTACTGTGGTACAAGCCCAAAATAAGAAAAATTTTTAGACACTGGGTTTCATTGTAATGAGGCTGTATACTTCAATGACTCTCACATCACCAAAAGATTTTACCTCCATCATAGCTAAACTGAGAGTTGACAGTTCTGCTGTACCAAGAAATGAATTGTAGGCATGATTTTTGGATAGAGACTTCCTGTTATGGTCAAAGCTATTTGACTTGAGTGAATGACTTTATTCTCAGCCCACAGAGAACAGGTTACATTAATTTAAGAAATGGTGATGCCAAGTAACCTGGGTTTGTGTTGCTTATATTCTTAGGCTTGCCCCGCATCATGTAGTTATTATCTCTAGTGTTACCTGCCCTTGCTAAATCTGACTAGAGCCTGTCTTTCCTGTGATTCTGTTTGTGTCAGAACTCCTCAGAGTCAAGCTGTCTCTGTGATCCTGTGATCCTGGGCTTTTTAGAGCACCTGGGAGTGAAGCTTCCTCTGGGTGTTGTGGGACTGGCTGTGGAGCTTGCGCCTAAGGTCTGCCCAGGACACCAGCGCAGAGAGTCATTATAATGTCTTGAAGTGTGTATTATTGGCATCCCATTTATTGATCCAATATGTGTTTTGTCCTGCTGAAACTTTTAAAGCACAGTTGTAAATGCAGTGCTTTAGAGAACAGTTGACAGAGCTGGGAAGAGCCTTCAAGCTCATCTGATTTCAAGTTCATCTGCTTCTTGTGAATCCTTTCTCCCTCAGAAGGAGCAGGGAGGGTCTAGACTGACCATACCTTACTGCTCCTGCATTGGATTATACATTAGCACACAGATAGGACTCATTGTGGATTTATTTGATGAAGGGGAATTTTTAAAACCTCATGGTGAATATTTATATGTTGAAACAGGGCTGTGAGCCAGCCTCAGAGGCTGGGGTCCTGCTGGAAAGGTAAGCTGGTTCTATGTCCTTACTCTTCAAAATATTTTCTAACATAGGAGAGGGTCTCCAGCTGTCCCCCAAGGAAACAGAAGGAACAGATGCATGCTACTCATGACAACCCATCATTGTCTTCAATGTCTTGATGAATAACTGTTGGAGTATTGATGAGTTGCATTATTCTGCAAAAGCAAGGGAGAAGAAAACCCAATGTACAGTAAAAATCCAAATTACACTTAGCAGAGAAGGGATCCATCTAGGAGGAGATGTCTGCCATCCTAGAAGACACATACTGGGCACAGCATAGGCAATAACTCTTGAGGTTTGTAGAATTAAAAAAAAGAAGAAGGCATTGCTGAGACAAAGGAAGAAAAGAGAGAAATGGATGCGGATGCTCAAATGGGAATTGGCTTTGTTCCAATTCAATAAAAGCTATATCGTGTTTGTACTGAAATATAAATTCCAAACAATGTTTTATCTGCCCCCCCCAAGTCTGCCTGCAGTAAAGATGTCCTCCTTGAAGCTCGCACATGAAATCTCAGATAGTTAGCCATTAGGAAGAAGGGGATAATGAATCAGCCTTGATGCTTGAGCAAAAGTAAGGGGAAGTTGGTGAGGCTTTGTGAATCAAAGCCTTACGGAGAGAATGGTAGCTTCTTGTGGTATAACCTTTGATATCTAATGCATTTATAAATTATAACTCCATTATGTCTGCTATTCTTTCTCCATGTGAATACTTATAATTTATTCAACTCGGTTCCTGGGGGAAAATGCTGAGTGCCCGGTCAAACTTTTATCTGAGAAACAAGTTCTAGAGAAAAGGAATATTTTGGAGATAAATTTATGATCTCCATCTATTTCCCATTTCGTAGTCTTCAATTGCTTCCTGTCCAACTGGGAAGCTAATCTGGAATGTCAGGATGCTAGAGTTCTTGCAAGTTTCCCATCTAAAGCAAGGTCACTGCTGCACTGGGAACATCCTTTGGAGTACCTTGCTTCCTCTTACAGACTGGGAACATCCTTTGGAGTTACCTTGCTTCCTCTTACAGTCTGCGTCTTGCTTTGATCTGTAAGTACCATTTTCTTTTCCTAGAAATCTTACTCATGATTCCTACAATTCCTATTACCAGCCATGTTTACTCTGTAATGTCCATATTCCTATGAACCAAGGTTGGCAAAGATGAGCTGTGGAGGTTCTGCCCTGACCTGCATAGCAAGAGTTTCCACATCAGCTATTTTTGCTATCAGAGCACCTGAGTTGGGAGTTCTGATTTTGGCCTGATAAGAGACCTGTGCTGAGAGATGGAAACCTATGCCACTGGCTGCCAGCATGAGGTGATTTATGTCATCCGTCACCACTAGGGGTTGGGCTTATGGTTTTTGCCTTTATGAGTCTGCTGCTTTGCAATAAAGTTGAGCCTTGATCAGAACTTTGTCTTGGTTCCACTCTTCTCTAGTCCTTGTCCTTTAGTTCCCAGACTCCCATTCAAGGTACCTACGTTGACTGGTGGTTGCGGGTCAACTACAATGAGTAAATGTTTTTCCAATTGTGCTGTCTTTGGTAACAGCAAAGCAGAAGCAACAAACCAACTGGAGCAAATGCGGTTCTTTCTACACTTGGTTCCTGCAGGTCATCTCATGGCTTCCTTTCCTGCTTACATTATGGTATTTGTAAGACAAGGGGAACCATTTGTCTGAAACTTTAAGCAAAATAAAGATATGAGAAAAAAGTCAGATGGAGTTTTTAATGAGTATTGTTTTTTGGTTTTTTTTTTTTTTACTTTAACAGGCACAGGATTAGGAAGTTTAGTTTCAAATATTTAAAAACAATTTGATGATATTTTCTGAAATATTTTCTAACTCTTAAATGAAGTCATAGGTATTAAGTGTGATGGGGAAAGAGAGGAAAGGTAATGAGAAAAAAAATAAATGAAAGGAGGAAAAGACGAAAATTTAACAAGGGAAAATGAAAACAAATGAAAAACCAAAAATCGAGGGGAAAAAAAAAACCAGGAAAGGAGTGTCTTAGGGTTTCCATGGCTGTGAGGAGACACTATGACCAAGGCAACTCTTATAAGTACAACATTTAATTGGGGCTGGCTTCTAGGTTCAGAGGTTCCGTCCATGATCAGCATAGTGGGAAGTATGGCATCATGCAGGTGCTGGAGGAGCTACATCTTCATCTGAAGGTGGCAAGGAAGACACTGTCTCCTGCAGGCAGCCGGGTGGGTGTTCTGACTGCATACTGGGCAGAACTTGAGCACAGGACACCTCAAAACCCACACAGGCAATGAAGTGCTTCCTCCAACAAGGCCACACCTCCTAACAGTGCCACTTCCCACGGGCCAAGCATAGTCAAAGCACCACAGGAGGAAAACAAGCAAGAGAGGGTCACATAAAGAGACTGTTTTCTACAAGGCTTAGTAGAGTTACTGTCATGTCTGTGTTTGTGTTAGTGGTGTGCCTGCATGTGCATGAGCTCAGTACCCAAGGACAATGGAAGAGGGTGGAGCTAGAGTTACAGGCAGGAGTGAGCCATCTTAGGAACTGAACATTAGTTTTTCTACAAGAGAGCAGTTCATGCTCTTAATCCCTGAGCCATCTCTGCAACCCCAACATCAGTAAAAACTCTTTTATGTGTATGGATATTTTGCTTTCATGTACATCTGTGTGTCACCTGCATGCCTGTGCCCTTGGGAGCCAGAAGAGGGCATCAGGGTTCCTGGAACTGAAATTACACATGGCTGTGAACTGCCCTGTGGGTGCTGGTGCTTTTAACTGCTGAGTCATCTTTTTAGCCCCATACCCATTTCTTTAAGTGGATATATTTCCCAAGTACACATACTATGTAGAAACAGGAGTCCTAAATGTGTCTTCTTTCCCATTATTTTATCTCTCAGAAAACACTTTTAAAGATGACCTTCACCTCTCAATGTGCTTGGATGCAAGACTAAAAGCATAGTTGTTTATGGTTTGGTTTGGTTTTGCTTTGTTTATAATAAAGTAGCATTTGTGTAGATTTTCCTATCCTAATGTTTGCTGTTAAGAGGTTCATTTTTTTTTTAATTTTATAGACATTTTTTATTTCACTTTTACACTTTGAACTCAGTTTTGCTACCAGGACCACCTTGCAATTAGCACGCAGCCTGTTGACCCAGCTTGGCTCCTGTGGGGCTCAAGGCAAGCAATCCTTGAGCATACGTGGCTGCTTGGGTGTGTAGCAAAATGCTGTGTGCTTTAAAGCAACTCTTAGCGCTGGCATTTGGATTTGGGCATTTCTAGGTTTGTTTGTTTGTTTGTTTCTTCCTGATTTTTTTCTCTGCAATATGGTGTATCCCTGGCTCACAGGGTTTCACTCTTGTTGGTTTATTGCCTGCGCGTTCATGTACCACAAGCAGCTAAGGGTCAAGCCAAGTGGCTGCCTGGTATTGAAAGCTAACTGTTGTAAAAGATGGAGCGAAGGATAGTCTTATCTGAACAAAGGGACCAATATAATTCCAAATATGTTCCGTGCCCTCGAGGAAATAGTCCCAAAATGGGCGACTGCTCAGTCTTCAACATGGCTGATAACCCACACACACACCTGGCTCCTCTTCTCAGAGCAGAAAACGGGACATTTTGAAATGTGCACCGCCCAGGCTCCTGAACACAATGGTACTTTTCATCTATTTCTGGTGACTTTTATTTTCTTTTGTTGCTGGATCCCCTACATAATTGTAAGCATCTCGCAGGCAAGCACAATGGTGAGCGGCGGGTGGACACTTCCTCCGCAGATGCAGACAATGTCTGCCTGGCTGGCACTGTTTAATTCGGCCATTAACCCACTTTTATACGCCCTTTTGACAGGAAAAAAAAAAAAAAAGATGGGGAAAAGCTCTTAAGAACTTAAATGAGAAGACGCTTTTCAATTTCATTTCCTGACTCGGGATGTTTCCTTGAAGCAATCTGAAAATGCTGTGGAATAGAATCAGAAAGGCCTTCCAAAGAGTTATAAACAACCCCTGGGTCTCATTTAGAGCAAATGATACACATCATCTCCCTTGGCAATGAACTACCCTGCGACTCTCAAAGCAACCCCGTCAGATGAAGAAATGGAAAAGCGTACTGCAAGCACTGTTTTCTGATAAAGGAGGAGAGATGCATGTGGACCTGGAGAGTATGCAAATCACAAGCAAGCTGCCCTTTTGTGCCCTCATTCCCAGGCTGTGGAACTCTCAGAACTTGTGAGACTCCCTGCTTTGGGAGGTCAAGGTTTGCTTCCTGACTTCTCTGAGCCAGCAATCGTAATGACAATGGATTTTTTCTCTGGTCTTCCACCTGTTCTTCCATTCGGTCCATCCTCCTGGGCTAATCCCTCTGTCTTAGTCAGGGTTTCTATTCCTCCACAAACATCATGACCAAGAAGCAAGTTGGGGAGGAAAGGGTTTATTCAGCTTACACTTCCACATGGCTGTTCATCACCATAGGAAGTCAGGACTGGAACTCAAGCAGGTCAGGAAGCAGGAGCTGACACAGAGGCCATGGAGGGATGTTCCTTACTGGCTTGCTTCCACTGGCTTGCTTAGCCTGCTCTCTTATAGAACCCAAGGCTTCCAGCCCAGGGATGACACCACCCACAAGGGGCCCTACCCCTTTGGTCACTAATTGAGAAAATGCCCCACAGCTGGATCTCATGGAGGCACTTCCCCAATTGAAGCTCCCTTCTCTGTGATAACTCCAGCCTGTGTCAAGTTGACACACAAAACCAACCAGTACACCCTCTAAGGTTCAGTGATGGACCTGTGCCATCTGATTAAAGGGTTCAGTACTTGCTCTTCCCTAGAGAAGGGACAGTCACAAGCCTTGCTAGTAGCCCTTTATTTATGGAACTATGCAGCGCTATGGACAAAGTACTTGACATTTATTGAATATGCCCTGTGCATTCTACTGAAAGCTGCTGTTAGTCTTAGCTCCTGCCCATTCTCTTCTACTGAAATCTCCCACTGCTGCTCCCAACTGTCCCCACCCCACCATCAATTCTTTCTTACTAAAATCTTACCCAACGTTAGAGCTGAATCACATCCTTTCCAAACTTTTGTTCAAGTCATTGCTATAGCAGCTGTTCACGTACTCGAACAGGGTCGTGCTCGAACAGGGAAACAGGGTCTTCGCAGTGGGACTGTTGTGGTTTAGGTGTTCGTCTTCCCCCTCTCGGTGCATGTGGTGCTGAGAGCTCCTTAGCTTTTTCCCATGAGATCATTTCTGTGCACACATCCCTTTGCAGTTGTAACATTAGCCACACGAGGGGCTGATCCAATGCCAGCACTTGCTCTTGGATGACCATGGCTGTGAGCTAATGAACCATGTCTTTCTACAGTGAGAGGCATATACATGTCCATGAACTTATTTCTGGAAAACAATTGTTATGACATTCATTCACTCATTCATTCACTCACTCACTCATTCATTCATTCATTCATTCATTATATGGCTGGTTATATGCATGTTGCAGTGAGTGAGTGGAGGTTGGAGAACAACTTGCAGGAGTCACTTCTGTCATCTACCATATGGGCTCTGGGAATTGAACTCAGGTAGTCAGGTTTTATAGCAGGTATCTACCGACTAAGCCAATTCACTGTCTCACACTATTAAAAGGCAAAAATGCCATATTTTACATTTAAAACTAGTATTTAGTGAAATATACTTCAAATTATTATTAATTATTAATGCTACAACTGAAAAAATAAGTTTTTAGCAAAAAAGACAAATTACATTAAATTTATTCTTCATGCATATGTGCATTTATATAGTATAATGCCATGCCCACTTGTCTACTTCGAACCCGGTCTGTGGCAGTGTAACAGTCCTGCCTTGACTCTATGACACTGTCATATGTTGCCAACTCCTTTTCTTGGCAGTATTTGAAAGGTTGCTGTATCTATAGCTAGATCTAAAAGGTCATTTTCAGACTTTCCCCTCTGACAGCTATGCAGGGTTCTGAGGGCATGTGAAGCTGTGGTATGTAGTTTAGAAATCTGGCATAGGGGGATGTCACCTTCTCCCTGAGTATAGCAGTTCTGAGGTAAGAAAGACTTGAGCACACAGTCTCTATCTGAATCTCTGAGCCCTCAAGGCAGTTGGTTTCCATAGCATTTACCATGTGGTATCCAGTGGTGTTTTCTACACAGACCAGCTGAACATAATATGTTAGTAGTGGGTTAAAGCCTAGGTTGTATATCCCAGGACTAGAGACTACCAAAGCTACCCATCCGTGATAATATATATACTCTCCGGGGGTGGGGGGGCAGCATTCTTCAGTGCACACACACTTAGAGCGGATTTTGTACCAAACACTGTATTAGGTTCGCGGAGGCTACAAGAAGCAGACAAACACAGTACCTCACCTGAAGGACTATGTGGTAAGAGGAGAGAAACAAAAACAAAATCTTAGGGTTTTTTTCCACTGTGGATTTTTCTGTTTTAAACTTAATCCAAGCCAGGTGTAGAGGCACTCGGGAGGCTGAGACAGGAGGCTCATGAGTTCAAAGCTACCCTGAGCTACATAATAAGATCTGTCTCAAGAAGCCAAAGTAAGTAAGTTAGGTAAACAAATAATAGAGATTTTAAAAGGGGATATTAGCAAATCTAATCTCATAGTAATCATGAGTAATTTTTTACTCTCTTCTTTCTTCTTTCTGTTTTTTTCCTACTAGCAGGAAAATTTGTTTCTATTATACATCATTCAAATTTTTGAATGTTGTACAGTAGGACAGTGGATAAACTACTTTTTATTACTATTTTTTAAAGGTTTACTTATTTTATATATGTGAGTACACTGTAGCTGCCTTCAGACACACCAGGAGAGGGCATCAGATCCCATTACAGATGGTTGTGAGCCACCATGTGGTTACTGGGAATCGAACTCAGGACCTCTGGAAGAGTAGTCAGTGCTCTTAACTGCTGAGCCATCTCCCTAGCCCTTTTTTCTTACTATTTAAAAAAATAAGTTACAGCAAAATCACAAGCTGTATATAGTTTTCGATATTATAACCATTTATTTATTTATCACGCCATTTATTCGCAACTCAACTCAGATGGAATGTGGCTCTGTTGGCAGTGGCCCCTACAAAGGAAACCATTTTTATATTTGTTATCTACTTGCTTTTCTTAGATTGCAAGGTCTGGGTTGATTATTAGATAGCTTTACATAATAAATGTACCTGTGAACAACTTTCACTGTTTCATGAATAACAGTATCTCTTGAGCTCTTTTTGAATCACAGAACAAGCTCTTTTGGCAGTTCTACCCATGCTGAAACTCACAATTATCTTTTCATGTCAAGATCCCCGGGGTGTAGCACCGTATGTACTTTTTTCAGTGATGAAAATATCTTTACAAGGCCAAGCAGGTGTTAGAAAGAGAGAGGGGTTAGGCAGCGCTCCTTTTGGTTTTATACAGGAGTTCTTTCACACCAGAAGCCCCTCTCTACCCTGCAGTTCCCCTAAGGAGCTTATGCTGTCCAGGGGCTTTAAGGTTAGCCTATGCTCAGGGCTTCTTGAAGGAGTCCAGAAGACAAGCTTCAGTTGTATCTGATAGCATCTTGCATTGCTGTGGTGGTTTGAATAGGTACAACTCCTACAGACTCATGTGTTTGGATGCTTGGCCCATAGGGAGTGGCACTATTAGGAGGTGTGGCCTAGTTGGAGTAGGTGCGGCCTTATTGGAAGAAGTGTGTCACTGTTGAGTGCAGCTTTGAGGTCTCCTGGGCTTAAGTCGTGCCCAGTGGAAGTGCTTGCTGATAGAAGCCTGATTTGTCTGTCTCCTGAGAGGCTCTGCCAGAGCCTGACAAATACAGAGGAGAAAGCTGGAAGCCAACCATTGGACTGATCTCGGGAGTCCCTGATAGAGGAGTTAGAGAAGGGACTGAAGGAGCTGGGGGTGGGGGGGAGCGGTGGTTTCAGCCCCATGGAGGGACCAACAGTATCAACAGGCCAGACCTCCTGGAGCTTCCAGGGACTGGACCACCAACCAAAGATTACACATGGAGGGACCCGTGATGGTGGCCACATATGTGGCAGAAGATGGCCTTGCTGGACATCAGTAGGTGGAGAGGACCTTGCAAGGGTGTTTGATGCCCCTGTGTAGGGGAATGCAGGGTGAAAGGACAGGAGTAGGTGGGTAGGGAGCACCCTCATAGGGATGGGGGAAGGGGGATGGAATAGGATAGGGAGTTTCAGAAGGGGAGACCTGGAAAAAGGGGAATATTTGAAATGTTAATAAAGAAAAATATCTAATCCAAAAAAAAATTAACAAACAAAATGTAAAAAAAAAAAAAAAAAAAAAAAAAAGTTGTGCCCAGTGTGGCATGCAGTCTCCTACTATTGCCTTTGATTCAAGATGTAGAATTCTCAGCTACTTCTCCAGCACCATGTCTGGCTGCACATTGCCATGTTTTCTTCCATAAGGATAATGAGCTAAACCTCTGAAATTGTAAGCCAACCCTAATTAAATATTTTCCTTTGTAAAGTTGCTATGGTCATGGTGTCTCTTCACAGCAATGAATCCTAAGACATGTGTCAAGAACAAAAGCTCACTAGAAACACACACAGTCACCAGCTGATCAACAGCACTGTCCAAGAATATGGGAGTCGCTGGTTAACAGTGGTGTATCAAACCCCCATACCAGCAGGGCACCAGGCAGAGGACACAAGCCCAGAGTTAACAACAGGAAGAACGCCTATATTAATACCGCAGTACCCATACACAGAGAATGCTGTGAATAACAGGGTGAGACCAATAGATGGTAGTTAAAAGATGGGATAACTGCATGTGCAAAGAGAAACTGAAAAAAACGCTAGTATCTTAGATGTGTACCAGAAACAATACTCATATGTTTATAGTCCACAAGATACAGGCAGCCCATGATGCCTGGACAGTTGTTTTCCTTCTCATATGTATGTCCTTGTGGTACTGCTGTATAAGAAAAGGTATCATTCTCACCATTGTTCATTATGTATTTCACCTGCATCAGACTCGTTTAAACTACTGTCTTTACAGAAACTGTGCCACAGGTGAGAACATCTCACTCTCTTTTCTCCTTAGCCCTGGCATCTATGATCATAATTTCTGTCACTACCACTTTGTGTATGGCTTAAATATAATCAACACAATATCTTTAAGGTTCATGCAAGTTGTAGCATGTATTGGAACTTCACTCTTTTTAAAGACCTAGTAGTACTCCATTGTATGTATAGATTATATTTTATTTATCCATCTTTGCGTTGCTGGACATTTGGGTTGCTTCTACCTTCTAGCTATCATCAATACTGCTGCTAGCCATTCTCTTACCACAGTTGGGCTGCTCTTCACTGTTCCTTCCTCCTAAAGCCTCAGGAATTCTATGAGTGCATACATCAACTACTTGAGGAGGGCTTATGTTGTTTGTTCCCTGAGCACACTGAGGTACCTGTGGGATCAGTCTTGAGCTACAAATAGAACCAGACATTGATATGGTGCTTCCAGGATGAAAAAAACCCTTCATTCATAGAGCTGATACATGCTGTTAGTGTGTTCAAAGACTTACTGTATTAACAATCAAAAAAGACTTGTAGAAAAGTATGGAAAGAGGTAGGCTTTAATGTTGGAGAGCTGTGTTCGCAGACTATCAAGAGCAAGACTGAGGAGTGGACTACTCCATTGTGGAGGAGCACACAGCAAACTGTTATATTGTCGTAATACAGTTTATCTTTACATTTTAAGTCAGATCACAAAGGAGTGGCATGTGTTTAATGCATACTGGTGATGATTTGAATATGCTTGGCGCAGGGAGTGGTACTATTAGGAGGTGTGGCCTTGTTGGAGGAAGTGTGTCATTGTGGGTGTGGGCTTTAAGGCCTCATCCTAGCTCCCTGGAAGCCAGTCTTCTCCTGTTTGCCTTCAGAACAAGAAGGAGCATTCTTAACTCCTCCTACACCATGCCTGCCTGGACACTGACATCCTTCCTGCCTTGATGATAATGGACTGAACCTCTGAACCTGTAAGCCAGCCCCAATTAAATGTTCTCCTTATAAGAGTTGCCTTGGGGGGCTGGAGAGATGGCTCAGCAGTTAAAGGCACTGACTGCTCTTCCGGAGGTCCTGAGTTCAGTTCCCAGGAACCATATAGTAGCTCACAACCATCTGAAATGGAATCCAGTGCCTCTTTTTAGTGTGTCTGAAGATGATGTCTTCATATACATAAAATAAGTCTCTCAAAAAAAAAAAAAAAAAAGAGTTGGCTTGGCCATGGTGTCTGTTCACAGCAGTAAAACCCTCACTAAGACAATATTTTAATTTTGCCCTCCCCTTCCTGCCTGTCCCTCTCATTTGTTTTTTGTTTGTTTGTATTGATTGATCCCTGGCTGTCCTGGGACTCACTCTGTAGACCAGGCTGATCTCAAATTCACAGATACCTGCCTGCCTTTGCTGGGATTAAAAGTGAGCACCATCGCAGCCCAGCCTGACACTGAGACTCTTTAACAAAGGCATTTATGGCTATTGAACAGAAGCCAGTTCTGAGGGTCTCTCAAAATGGAGGAACAAGTCAGCAGGGCTTTCTACTTAGGTCACATAAGCCGCTCTCGAAGCACTCATTAAGTTGCTATAGTTATTGGCTGGGAATGTAGTTCAAGATGGAAACGTGCTTGCCTAGCATGCATAAAGCCCTTGGTTCCATCCTCACCATGACATGAATGGGAAATAGTGACACATCACAGTAATGTCAAATGCTCAAGGTCAAGGAACATGCAAGTCCAGCCTGGGATAAATATAGAGCCTTATGTAAATGTATGTGTGTTTATATGTGTGTGTATGTATGTATATACATATACACATGTGATATATGTAAGATCTATACATATTAAAATATATATATATTTGAGAAGTGTGTGTGTGTGTGTGTGTGTGTGTGTGCGCGCGCGCGCATGCACATTTGCGTGTGTGTGCATGCATGCTGCTAATTACCCTTTCCTTTTCTCTAGGAACTTAAGAAAGGCTCTGGCCAAATGTATCTTGAAAAACAGTTATAGGGCTGGTGAGATGGCTCAGCGGGTAAGAGCACCAACTGCTCTTCAGAAGGTCATGAGTTCAAATCCCAGCAACCACATGGTAGCTTACAACCACCCGTAATGAGTTCTGACGCCCTCTTCTGGTGCGTCTGAAGACAGCTACAGTGTACTGACATATAATGAATAAATAAATCTTTAAGAAAAAAAAAAAAGAAAAACAGTTATAAACTGAGTTTATCTTCTTGTAGTCTGTGCTAATTTTTCCCTTTTGCATTTAACAGCATTCTTACCTGTATCCCATTTTCTGATGGCTGGACCATAATTTCCTTTAGAGATTCCCTGAGGGTTGGCATGTAGAAGAGAAAAATACTTAAATGAAGCTTACCTTGAAACAGACAAGCAGCTCCAAGCATTTCCTGCTGATTTCAGTCTCACAGCTTTTCATGGTGGGATGATGGGTTTTTAACCATTATAACTGCATTATTCAGATAAGGAAAAGACAGCTCAGAGTGGGTGAAGTAATAAGGTCTAAGCCCAAGAAAGTCATGGTAGAAACTGGGGATGAAACTCCACAATTAGCTATGGTGCTATGCTGCTTGTTAGTACCGGGGACACGGTCACTGAATCATATGGCTTCCACTCCTCCACCTCCCCATGCTGTTTGCCATCAAAGCTCCATCAAAGCTCCAAATCTGATTGGAGTGGGATAAAGGAAGCTGGCACTGCACCTGCAAATCAAGATCTAGAAGAGTCTGTGCGTGCTCAAGTGTATTACCACCTGAACTTGCCATTTTCCCATGACCTTCATTTTCCAGAGCATTTTACTTAAGTGTCAGAACATTCTTGGGAAGTGACTAAACTCTTCTTGACTAAATCATTGGGATTTTTTTCTTTAGTGATTTATTAATTTATTTAATTAAAAATGACCTTGGGATTTTGATAGGGATTGCATTTAACCTGTAGTTTGCTTTTGGTAAGGTGGCCATTTTTACTATGTTAATCCCACCTATCCATGAGCATGGGAGATCTTTCCATCTTCTGAGGTTTTCTTCAATTTCTTTCTTCAGGGACTTGAAGTTCTTGTCATACAGATCTTTTACTTGCTTAGTTAGAGTCACACCAAGGTATTTTATGTTATGTGTGACTATTGTGAAGGGTGTTGTTTCCTTAATTTCTTTCTCAGCCCATTTATCCTTTGTATAGAGGAAGGCTACTGATTTATTTGAGTTAATTTTATATCCAGCCATTTTGCTGAAGTTGTTTATCAGCTGTAGAAGTTCTCCAATAGAATTTTCTGGGGTTGCTTATGTATACTATCATATCATCTGCAAATAGTGGTACCTTGACTTCTTCCTTTCCAATTTGTATCCCTTTGACCTCCTTTTGTTGTCTAATTGCTCTGGCTAGAACTTCTAGTACTATATTGAATAAATAGAGAGAGATTGGGCAGCCTTGTCTAGTCCCTGATTTTAGAAGGACTGCTTCAAGTTTCTCTCTATTTAATCTGATGTTGGCTGTTGGTTTGCTGTATATTGTTTTTACTATGTTTAGGTATGGGCTTTGAATTCCTGATCTCTCCAAGACTTTTAAGATAAAGGGGTGTTGGATTTTGTCAAATGCTTTCTCAGCATCTAATGAGATGATCACATAATTTTCTTCTTTGCATTTGTTTATATAGTGGATTGCGTTGATGGATTTCCATATATTGAACCATCCCTGCATCCCTGGGATGTAAAACCTGGGATGGAAAGGAGCTTTGTTGGTTAAGAGCCTACACTGCTCTTCCACAGGATTTGAGTTCAGTTTCCAGCACCCAAAATAACAACTCAATAACTCTCTTCTGGAATCTGTGGGCACCTACACTCATGTGCATGTACCCCTACCTCCACATGTATAATTAAAACAACAAAATGAATAAAAGAAAAGAAAGAAAAAAGCCTTATCGGGCATGGTAGCACAGGTCTGTAATCTCTGAATTCAGGAGGTTGAGTCAGGAGAGCAGCCTAGGCAACATAAGGATAGCTGTCACAAAATAAAACAGAGAAACAACAACAACAACAACAACAACACACATCCACATCCACACACACATGCACACTTACACACACACACATACATACCCAGTTTCATCTTTATGTGTAATATTTATACCAAATTCTACAGAAAAAATGTTTTGTGTCCCCATTTATCTTTTGCTTTTCTAGAAATTGAAACCAACATATAGTCAAATAAAAATAGATTTCCCTCCCCCCCAGGATTTAAAAACAAGGTCAGCACAATTCTAGTCAAGAATTCATTATATGGACATCAATGGTAAATTCCCTTTGCAAATTTACTCTTTTATAAGTTAATAGAAGGACAATACATAGTAATCAAACTGTACACATTTTCTATTGAAAAACTCACAGTTGATTAAAAATATTGAGTTATTTTTCATCTTATGCAAACATTTTATTGCTGTGCAAGATTGCCCTCTTGTGTTTTCTCTAGCCAAATTGAAATCACTTTTATTTAGTTTTCTTTCTAACTTTCCTAACTAAAATTAACTTGCTCCTAAATGAACTTTATACTAAATAATAAGGAATGACACAGATCAGTGTTAAGACTTGTTAAATGCGGTTACACCCTTCACATTTATAAAGACTATGCTCTAATATTAAGGAGAACCAGAATCAAGTAGAAATAGTCACATTTTATCCCCTAAATAATTTCATTTTCAATGTTTTCTAGTTAAAGTGGGTACTCATATGTTGCCAGTAGAAATGTAAATTTGGTGCACATGCATGCATACATGTGTAATCACATGCATGCACACACATGTGCACACACTATGCACACATGTGTGCATGCACATGGATGCACATACACATACTTTTTTTGTGGAACAGGCATCCAACCTTTGTCTAGGAAAGTATTCTACCACTGAGTTACCTTTTGAGGCGGGGTCTTATTGTGTAGTCCAGGCTAGCCTCAAACTCCATATTTTTTTTTTCAAGCTCTACCATGCAGGGATTATTGACTGGTACTTTTTTTTTTCAAATCAAATTAGCACTATGCATTATGAGCCTAGATTTGCTTCCAGTAATTATCTTAAAAAAAAACAATCCTCAGGATCCCCAAATTTCATGTCCAAACTGTTCATAACTTCTTTTTACAATGAAATACTTTATTTATTATACACTTTATTTTCTAATACAAAACTTTATGCATAGTGGCATGTTGAATTAGACTGTAATACAATCCACACACTGAGATGATCTATAACCATTAACATTTTATCATAGCAGCTGGAGTGCTGCTATGCTCAGTGCTGAAGAGCACTTGCTGTTTTTGCAGAGAATCGGGGTTTGGTTCTCAACACCGATAAGAAAGCTCACATCCTCTTGTAACTCCAGTTCAAGGGAACTTCACATCCTTTTCTGGTCAATGCCCACACCAGGCATGTTTGTGGTACACATGTATGCATGCCAGTGATAACACCCAAATACATAAATAAATGTTTAATTTTATATTTTAATATATACGTATATATTTTTTGGTTTTTCAAGATAGGGTTTCTCTGTGTAGCTCTGGCTGTCCTGGAACTCACTCTGTAGACCAGGCTGGCCTCAAACTCAGAAATCCATCTGCCTCAGTCTCCCAAGTGCTGGGATTAAAGGCGTGTACTACCACAGCTCAGCTATATCTTAATATTTTAATTGACATGCACTTTTTTCTATTGAGTTAAAAGCATCAGGGTGTGTGTGTGTGTGTGTGTGTGTGTGTGTGTGTGTGTGTGTGTTCAGCAATGAGCTCAGGACACAGCATCTCAGCGAGTACAGGTAGGAAAGTGGGGAGCCTGCATTAGACAAAGGTTTGTACGCCAGATACTAACTTTCCATATTTGATGCTTTAGAGAAAGAAGAAAGGAGTCAGATTGCCAGGGTGGGGAGGAGGAAGTGGGTGGGTGGGTGGGGGAACACCCTCACTGAAGCAGGGGGAGGGAGAATGGAATAGGGGGATGGGAGGACAAATAACATTTGAAATGTAAATAAAGAAAATAGCCAATGGAAAAAAAGGAGTCAGATAATGGATCCTTCCCTAAACACACAAAGAGTAAAGAAAGCAGCAGCCGTAACTAAGCACTTTGAGTGTTAGGTCGCTTGGATGAGGCTAGATACTAAATGCAATGAAGGAGTGGACAGAGTGAAGGATAGTGCTAAACTTCAACTCAAGTCACCTTGTAGGACATCCTCAGCTGGTAGGTAGCTGTCACTACCTAAGTTTTTAAACAACCCCATCTCTTACCTCTCACTGAACCCTTATCCATTTTCCAGTTTGCAGCCAAAGAACAAATCTCCCAGGGTCTCGTGGGATGAAGCTGAAAGTCTTTAGGTAGCTGGCAAGACCCCTATTGACCTGCCTTCTACCTACCCAACTCTTTTAGCTGCTCCCGTCTTACAAGGCATCCAGCTCCTCAATATACTGCTCCCTCGTGGTCACTTGAGGTAAAACAGATGTGCCTTTGGCTCAACTCATACCTGCCCTTTAAGACTCCGATGAACTAACTGTTGCTTTCTTTGGGGAGTCTTAGTGGTCCCTGCCGTACACACCCTCCCTGGAATGACTCTCCCTAGTGAAGTCCTTTATGGATGTTGTTGAGGTCTCTATGGTTGGTGCTGGGGATAGATCCAGGTTCCCGTGCATTCCGTGTCCACCTCTTCCCCCAGATCATGGTCTCAGAGAGGGAAGAACTAAGTGTTCGCTTTTCTTTTGGCAGCGGAGCAACAGTTGTCCATTACATGTAAAAGAGCAACTGAATGAATGAGGTAACCCGATCAGTTTTCGCCTCTACACACCTCCAGCAAAGCGTTCCTAGACACCAGTGTAGAGTGAAATAAGCATGAGAATCTTGTGATGATGGCGGTCCAGGGGATGCTAGGAGTACTGCATCAGAGTCAAGCCCTCAAGTTTGTTCTCTGTGTCTATGTCTCTTTCCCCCTTTCCCCCAACTCTGTACTTATTTTTAAGAAAGATTTATTTATTATTATACATAAGTACAAGATTTACTTATTATTATACGTAAGTACACTGTAGCTGTCTTCAGATGCACCAGAAGAGGGTGTCAGATCTCATTACGGGTGGTCGTGAGTCACCATGTGGTTGCTGGGATTTGAACGCAGGACCTCCGGAAGAGTAGTCAGTGCTCTTACCTGGTGAGCCATCTCGCCAGCCCTGACTCTGTACTTTAAATTTGCTTTTCAAATGTTTTATGGAAGAGAGAATGAAGGCACTGTGATACATTGATTGACTGGCCTCTAATACTTTAAGGACACCTCTTATAGTAAGAGAGTGAATAAAATAGGGTTAATCAATGATTACAAATAATCTTTAAGGACACAAGAAATATTCATATAATTTAATTAATATTAACTATTATTGATGTCCAACATATATTTAATTTTATAATTAATGGACAAAGGAGTATACACAGATTTTGAACTTTGGAATATGTTTTTTCATGTACATGAAAAAAAATTTTGAAATAGGGTTTTTTTTTTTTTTT
>NW_022196915.1:35869038-35900220 GCF_008632895.1 Mastomys coucha
TTTATGTAGCCCTGGCTGTCCTGGAATTTGCTCTGTAGACTAGGCTGTCTCTGAACTAAGAACTCAGAGATTCGCTTTCCTCTGCTTCCTGAGTGTGCGCCATCACCATCCAGCTACATACACAGTTGTATTTACTGTGAATAAAGCCTGTTTCAGGTTCTCTTCTCTAAAAATAGTTTTTAAGTATATAAACTGCATGATTTAAATAAGCTGCTGTCTTTCACATAAAATATATTCTGTATTTATTTAATTAAGATGTAGAAAGTAGCTGGATATTTTAGCACTCAGGAGGCAAAGCTGGTGGGTCTCTGTGAGTCTGAGACCAGCCTAGTCTATATAGTATCATATAGTGAGTTCCAGGACAGTCAGAGATACATAAAAGACCCAGTGTGTGTGTGTGTGTGTGTGTGTGTGTGTGTGTGCATGTATGTATGTATATATGTTTATATGTATGTATGTCTCTGAGGGTCATTCTGTATAAAATATTTTTTAAAAGAGTTTTTAGTGTTTTCTCTGAATGATTTTCTTTTGCTAAAGAACCATGAATTTAAAAAAATCTTTATATTAGCATGAATTTTATAGCAATTAACCAATTTACAGTTATTGCAAGTGAGTTAAGAGACTAGGCAAAAGGGATGCACAGGGCTCTAAGTAACAACGCCCACAGCTAGCTGGGAAAAGTCCCTCACCTGCTCCAGTTACGTCAACAAATCTAGGAAGTTGCTTTTCTTTTGCTTAACAATAGGTCCCAGTGATAAGCAAAACCACTCTCCCCCAAAGCTCCTTGAAGTGCAAGAAGACTAAGAGGATCAAAGGGACCATCAGCCGCTCCCAACTTCAAAGGCTTCTCTGGTGGAAACTGAGGAGCGGCGGCGGGCCCTTTCTACTTTGGAGAGTTCCATTACTGTGTGGAAACACAGCATTACTCCAGAGGGTTACCGCACCTTTCCATTTCCTCATTACAGCTGCACATACTAAAAATGAGTTGCAAGTCAAAGTGCATATTAGGGAGAGAGACCAATCCACTTCAATGAGCATCGTAGTTCTGGCTTAGTGTTATGGTTTTTGTTACTTTCTAAAGTTTTTTGTTTTTTTTGTTTTGTCTCGGTTGTTTTCTGAATTTTCTCATAACAAACAAACAGAAAAAACCAAGTATTTTATTTCAGATGATTTGTGTTGTAATGCAACGTTCAAGTTTACAAAGTATACTTACCTTTTTCATAGCCTGGGTCCTGGCCTTGAAAATTGTCCTTTCACTGTGACATTTCATGCAGGCTATGGTGACCTGAAGCCAAAACTACAAAGTCAACTGTATAAACCTCTGTTTTCCCTTAAACATTGCCTCCAAATGTTCATTCTAATAATAAAATTATATCCGTAAGTGATGGTTTTAAGAAATGCTACCTTAGGCCCCAAGTATGTCATTTATGGGATAAAAGAAAGTCCTATGTAATTAAACTTGGTTAAACTTTTATTCCAATAGAGAGCTGCATTCTTAAAGGATGTAAAAGAACTCAATCTTGCATTTGTAACTTTAGAATAAATGCATTGCACAAAGACAGAATTACTACCCTTAAGAAATCTTTTAGTATATTTACTAAAGAAATACAGCTCTGTAAGAGAGCACTTGGTGCTCTTGTAGAAGAACCGAGTTCAGTTCCCAGCATTCACCAGGTTCAGTTCCCAGCATCCACCGAGTTCAGTTCCCAGCATCCACATGGTGGCTTACATTGATCTCTAACATATTTCAGGGGATCTGGCCTCCTTTAAGGCCTTCAGGAGCACTGTGCACTCACGATGCAGACACCCATAGAAAGAAATAGATGTTTTAAAATGTTTCTAGAAGAAGCCACAGACAGACAAAGGGATGTTTCAAAGAAACACAGGCACAGATGTCCAAAGCACATAGAGGTTGTTTGGCCATGGGAAGGTGTATGTGCCTGTGTAAAACTAGAAGGATTGGGAGCAGGAGAGATGGCTCAGTGGTTAGGAGAACTGACTTACTGTTCTGCCAGAAGTTCGGAGTTCAATTCCCAGCAACTACATGCTGGCTCAGAACCATCTGTAATGGGATCCGATGCCCTTTTCTGGTATGTCTGAAGACAGCTACAGTGTATTCATATACACATAAAGAATAAATTAAAAAAAAAAAAACAGGAGCAGCTAGGGGGTTAAAAGGATGGTTCCAGGCACTCATATGGTATCATGAACACAGCCCACAGTGGCTAGAAATCACTAGGCATAATTCAGACAATTCATCTCTAAAGTCACTCATTCACAAGAATAATCACAATTAATTGAATATTTTGAGTTGAATTTGTTACTAGAAGAAAATAATGGACAATGGACTAACACACCAGGAGAATAAGTTACCTGAAGGGCAGGAAGAAATGCCACATGGGAGCCAATGACAGGGGTGCTAAGGAGGTGAAAGGTCCAGCTTTGGGAACACAGCAAGTGAGTACTGCCAGAGGGATAGTAGCAGACAGAAGGAGAGAGACCAACACATTAGTTAAAGGGCAAGCCTGCCCTTGAAGCAGGACAGGTGCCGTCGTGTGGATTAGTTTGTGGTGAGAGGCTGGATATAGCATGGGAGAAGGGACGGTTTCCAAATGGAGCACAGTTTTCAACGCCCAGGCACAATTGCCAGCTGAGGCAAGATGGAGCTAACACTCAGGTGCAACTGTGACCTGGAGAATCCAGGGGCTCTGAACCAGGCTTCATGAGTTGTGTAGGTAGAGGGAGGTATGAGCCATGGAGAATCAGGAGGGTTGTCTCCCACCTCTGGATCGAGGAAGGTAGGCGAGGGGAGGTAGGTGAGGGGAGTTCAGATATGGATGAGTTTATTGGGTAGGATGGCACACACAGATAAGAAATAGTTCACTTTCAGGCTGGAGAGATGACTCAGCGGTTAAGAGCACTGACTGCTCTTCCAAAGGTCCTGAGTTCAAATCCCAGCAACCACATGGTGGCTCACAGCCATCCGTAATGAGATCTGGTGCCTTCTTCTGGGGTGTCTGAAGTACTTACATATAATAAATAAATAAATCTTTTAAAAAAAGAAAAGAAATAGTTCACCTTCTTAGTGAAGTGGCAGCGGTTGACTGTGGGAGTGATAAGCCGGCAGTGATTCAGCTGTGGTTGGCTGAGACTGGCCCCAGAGACCGGATGAACAGAATCTGAAGTACCAAATAGCTAAGGGCACATCTAAATTGGAGACCAGTAATTTTCAACAGCTTTCAATTGAAGGAAGGGTAATTCTCTCCAACCTCCCACCAGCCCTGTTGTACCTATGGGATCAGGCCATTCAGGTCGGCCGGCTGAGAAAGAAGAGGTAGAAAGTAAGGGAAGGGCACTGTTGTTTGCCTATGACCCTGTGTGGCTCTGAGCCCTGGGTCTGTGCCTGCAGCTGAGACTACCAATTACTGTTCTCAAAGGAAGACAAAGGGTTAAAGAACAGACTGCCACCCGAGCCCCAAGTGAAGAATCAATGTTAATTAAAGCACTTTAAACTGGGAATCTCAGAGTATGCCAGGTTAGGGAACAAAACAACAGTTTTCTAATAGCTGTCCTTTGGCTACATTATACAGCCCCCGGATTTGAGCTATGCCCTTTCTTTCCACTAGATTGAAAAAAGCTCAGGACACACACACATCCCGTGCTTTATGTATAATAGATAAGATGAGTAGGATTTAGAAGCACACGGCATGTAAAACAAAACTACACATATACTTAAATTATTCAGTGTTTGTGCCTATGGCACATCGTGCCACCCCGTGGAGTTAAGGGGCCTCAAAGCATCTTTTCATTATTAATGTCTTCATTCCCACAGTTACCACGCAGGTAGGCACACAGCTCCTTTTCTCCTCTAAACCTAGCCAACGAGGGAAAAAATGGCTTGCTGGTAGAGAGACTCGGGAAAGAATACTTCTTCTTCAGAGAAATTCCAGGAAGTTGCTTTAAGATGTTGTTTTGAAACCCCTGTTGCTCATTTTAACAGGTTTAATGTGGAGAGTTGTTTTCTTTTCTACAATTTAAAACGTGTCCTTTTTGCTATCAAAAGAGAACACGTAACTTGTTTTCCAAGTGACCATTGCGTCATAGGACATTACACAGCAGGGAAAATACCCACTACCCAGACAGAGGCGTAGCTGTGGATCCCTCGCCTGCTCTGAGGCCATTCTTTCTTGGGAAGCCTTTGCTCACGTAGGTAGCTTTCTCTTGAGAGTTTCCCAGCAGTCAGACATGCTTGCAGCACTGTAGTGAATTAGCTCTATTGCCACGTTCCAACAATGTTATCATCGTGTCAGGTAAAAAAGTAAAAAAGGAACCTTTTTCTTTCCCAAGTAGAAAAGAAAACTTCCTAGAGATGTCATCTGACCCAGAAGTACATTATTGAGATTTTAATATTGGATTACAAAGAGAACTCGTTGGCTCTCGGATGTCAGAGGCATCTCTGCCTACTTATAAAGGAAGCCAGAATTTACTTTGTTACTGCAAGAATTCTAGAGCTGGAGAGATGGCTCAGCAGTTAAGAGCATTGACCGCTCTTCTGGAGGTCCTGAGTTCAAATCCCAACAACCACATGGTAATGAGGTCGGATGCCCTCTTCTTGTGTGTCTGAAGATACCTACAGTGTACTTACATATAAATAAATAAATAAATAAATAAATAAATAAATACATACATACATACATAAATAAATCTTTAAAAAAAAAAAAGAATTCTAGATGGCTGAATGATAGTGTCAAAAGGCTTTAGCTTTTTTGTGTTAGCAGAGGGATACATTGTAACAGTCCTTGACTTTAAGGAGGTCTTCACAATTCTGAATAACAACAACAACAACCACAATGATAATAACAATATGCTAAAAACCATTTTATTTAGTGTGTGTGTAAGACAGAGGGGGGAAGGGGTTGGGAGGAGGGTATACTTGTCACAGCTCATGTGTAGAGGTCAGATGACAACTCATGAGAGTTGTCCCTCCTTCTGCTGGTCACTGGGATCAGGATCTAGTCATCAGGCTTGGTGGCAGCCTCCTTTAACCTATGAACCATCTCCCTGTCCCAAAATTCTGATTCTTTTTTTTTCAAAAATAACTTTTGGAGAGACAATACCCAATCAGTCCTTTGGTGTGACTAAATTCATTGTCAAATAACCTTGAAGAGTAGCTGCCCTTCTTTTTTATACTGGGGTTGTTTTTTTTTTGTTTGTTTGTTTGTTTGTTTTTTGTTTTGGATACAGCTGTATTCCAAAGTGAATGGCTAATGTCTTAGTTAGGGTTTCTATTCCTGTACAAAACATCATGACCAAGAAGCAAGTTGGGAAAGAAAGGGTTTATTCAGTGTATACTTCCACATTGCTGTTTATCATCAAAGGAATTCAGGACAGGAACTCACACAGGGTAGGAACTGGAGGCAGAAGCTGGCACAGAGAAGCCATGGAAGGGTGCTGCTCTCTGGCTTGCTCAGCTTGCTTTCTTATAGAACCTAGGACTACCAGCCCAGGGAGGGCCACCCACAATGGGCCCTCCCACCCTTGATCACTAATTGATAAAATGTCTTACAGCTGGATCTCATAGAGGCATTTTTCTTAAGGGAGGCCCTTTTCTCTGTGATAACTCCAGCTTGTGTCAAGTTGACACAAAATTCAGCCAATACAACTGACCCCTTGTCGACTTGACACACAAACACATCACTATTAAGCCTCAACCCTTACTTTCTTATTTATCCCCAAGATCTAAATAACTTTAAAAGTCTCACAGTCTTAATAAATTCTTACATATTAAAATTTCAGTTCAGGGCTGGAGAGATGGCTCAGTGGTTAAGAACACTGACTGCTCTTCGGAGGAGTTCAAATCCCAGCAACTACATGGTGGCTCACAACCATCTGTAATGAGATTGGATACCCTCTTCTGGTGTGTCTGAAGACAGCTATAGTGTACTTACATATAATAAATTAATAAATAAATCTTTTTTAAAAAAGCAAGTAGAATTAAAAAAATAAAATTTCAGTCCTTTTAAAATCTCCAATCTCCTTTGAATTTCAAAGTCTTTTTACAATGCAAAATCTCTTAACTGTGAGCTCTACTAAAATACTTTCTTCTTTCAAGAGGGAAAAATATCAGGGCACAGTCACAATCAAAAGCACAATTACACCCTAACTGCCCAATATCTGAGATCCACTCATAATCTTCTGGGCTCCTCCAAGGGCTTGGGTCACTTCTCCAGCTCTGCCCTTTGTAGCACACAGTGTGTCTTCTAGATTTCAGCTGCTCATACTCCACTGCTGCTGCTCTTCTTGGTGGTCATCCCATGGTACTGGCATCTCCAAAACACTGCTGTCTCCTGCTGCAACTGGACTACACTTTCATGAATAGCCTCTCATAGGCTCTTCTCATGGTGCTAAGCTTCAACCTCTCTGCATGACCCCTTCAGTCCTGGGTCTGCCACTGAGGCTGCACCTTCACCAATGGCCTCTCCTGGCCTCTCACAGTACCTAGCACCAGCTGCTACTCCTTCATGTTTCAAAACCAGTACCACCTGTGTGACTCTTGTACATTACCAAGTCTGGCTGTCTCTGGAACACAGCTTCTCTGTGTTCTCAGGAAACACTTCCCAGAAGATGTCACCTCAGTGATGCTGGTCTCTTCTTAATCACCGATAATTTCTTAGCTCCAGCTAACCAGTATCCATAGTCCCAGTAATGCAAAGGTTTCGCTTTAGTAGTTCTGCTATCTTGTTAATCACAGCTGATTCTTCAGCCCCAGCTAACCAAAACCACAGAATCTTTACAATCAAAACAACATGGCCCCGATAAGAGTCTTTAATCTTCCCTCTGAAATTTCATAAGTCAGGCCTCCATTGTTTGCACTGTTCTCAACACTATCTTCCAAGTTCCTACAGAACATCCCACAAAGCTCTTAATATTCAATGGCTCTTCTAGCCCAAAGTTCCAAAGTCCTTCCACAGTCCTCCCCAAAACATGGTCAGGTTGTCACAGGAATACCCCATTATGCTGGTACCAATTTCTACCTTAGGGTTTTACTGCTGTGAACAGGCACTTTGACTAAGGCAACTCTTATAAAAACAACATTAATTGGGGCTGGCTTATAGATTCAGAGGTTCAATCCATTATCATCAAGACAGGAACATGGCAGCACCCAGGCAGGTATGGTGCAGGAGGAGCTGAGAGTTCTATTTCTTCATCTGAAGGCTGCTATTGGAGTACTCCAAGCAGCTAGGATGAGGGTCTTTAAGCCCACACCCACAGTGTCACTCCTACTCCAAAAAAGTCCACACTTACTTGAACAGAGCCACACCTTTTAATAGTGTCACTCCCTGGGCTGAGCTAAGAAACATTATTCTAAATGAAAGTTTTCCATAAACTTCTTTGAGGATTGTGTGAGGCCATTTGGACATCCTTCCTTCATGTTTTGAATAGATCATGTTTCTTTGGCCAAACTTCCATGTAATGCTTAGAAACTATGTATTTTGAAACATATATACATGTGGATACACACACACACACACACACACACACACATATACACACACATACATACATACACATATATATATACATTATATCTACTTAACATTTTAAAAATGTGTTTATTAATGAAGGTGTTTTGCTTGCATGTATGTACAATGTGCACTGTATACATCCATGGTACCTATGCAGGTGAAAAGCAAGCATCAGATTCTGTGGAACGAGTCATAGATGGCTAGGAGCTGGGATTATAGCTAGTTACCTATCTGGCCTAAATCTATATCTTTAAATGATGTATTCACATGTTTGAAAATATGATTGTATTGTATTTTTCCAGACAGAGTCTTACCATGTAGCCCATGCTTAATTTGAACTCACTATGTAGCAAAGGCTGGCTTTGAACTTGCAACCTTCCTACCTCAGCATCCCAAATGCTAAGATTACATGTACATGTCACCAAGCCTGGATTTGCAAATTAATTTTGTTTTGTGTTTTTTGAAGAGGACAAAGAGGATTATGCCATACTTACTATGTAGTCATGCCTTGTCTAGAACTCCATATATAGACTTGGTTGGTCTTGAACTTGTGGCAATTCTCCTGCTTCTGCTTTCCAAGTGCTGAGAGTACAGGTGTGGCACACTAGCTTGGCTTTAGGATGTGCTTCCATGTAAATACCTGGAGAAACTCAACTTTTCCAAAATGGTCTTAGTTCAGGTTACTATGGCTGCAATGAAACACTGTGAACAAAAAGTAAGCTGGGGAGGAAAGGGTTTGTTTGGCTCATGCTTCCACTTCATTGTTCATCATCATAGGAAGTCAGGACAGGAACTCAACCAGAGCAGGAACCTGGAGGCAGAAGCTGAAGTAGAGGCCATGGAGGGGTGCTGCTTACTGGCTTGCTCCCCACGGATTGCTCAGCATACTCTCTTTTAGGTGCCAGGACCACCAGCCCAGGAATGGCAGCACCCACAATGGGCTGGTCCCTCTCACATCAACCACTAAGAAAATACCTTACAGCCTGATTTTATGGAGGCATTTTCTCACTGGGGGTCCCCTCTTTTCACACAACTCTAGCTTATGTCAAGTTAAGACTAGGCAGCACACATAACACATGGTTATTTCATAGTGAATAATTGTGGGAGTAATTTTCAGAGGAGTCATAGGAGTGACAAGAGTACCAATAGCGATACCTCTTTCTATTTTTAAAAAGAATAGCATACTTTAACAGTAGTCGGCTTTATTTTAGTTTAGGGCAGTGAGATGGCTAAATTGCCATGCCAGCAAGAGAACTCTATTGAGTTCAAATCCTCAGAACATATATAAATGCTGCGTGGGTGTGATGGCTCCTCTAATTCCAGCTTGAGAAGGTGGAAAAGAGGGATCTCTAAAGCAAGCTGCTTTGCAAAACTAGCTCTATTGGTGAGCTTTGGGCTCAATTGAGAGATCTTACTTCAAAAAATAAGGCAGATAAGCAATGGAGGAGTATTTCTAACTTGAAAAAAAAGTTGAGTTTCTCCAGGTATTTACACGGGTCAAGTGTCCATGCCTGAACATATCTGTACACATTTGTTTACACACACCAATACACATATTCACCAACACACACATGCCCACACCTTGGCACACATATCATACAGAGAAAAAAACCCAAAATAGCTTATTTAGTCATTCTCAAATTTATAGCTACTAAGTTGGGAGTTTTTTCCATATTACTGAGAAAACTGAAATATATGTTTTCATGCCTGGAGTGTACTTTTGTAAGACACGAACTCATAAAAGTCATGTCTAGAGGACAGTTTGCACAATACCTGGTAGATAGTTATACATTTTGTAGAAGCTGAATCTCTCTGCTTGAGCTGGTAGCGTCCTTTACTATTCTTAGTGAAAAGGATTGCCACCCTGTGTCTAAAACCATGCCACAGTGCAGGTTAATCTCACTTGAAAATTATTTTTATTTTTACTTAGTATTTATTTTTAGAAGCAGTTTCACTATGCAGCCCAGGCTTACTTTGAATTCCTGAGCCTTTTGCTTTTGCCTCCTGGGAACTTGAATTCCAGACTCTTGCAGCTCACTTTTTTTTAGTTTAGATTATGGCACAAAGTTGCAAACACCTCCTGTCATAGAAGCCTATCTCTGAGAACATTAATCTTGGACATACCTGACTAGCTCTATAAACCAGTTGAAATAAAAAAAAAGCCTATTTAACACATTTTGTTTTTTTAAAACGTGTTATGGGTATTTGCCTGTATGTAAGCATATTTATGCACATTCCTGATGCCCTTGGAGGCCAGAAAAGGTTGTAGCATCCCTTTGACCTGGGATTACAGACAGTTGTGAACTGCCATTTGGGTGCTGGCAATCTAACCCCTTGCAGGCAGTGTTACTTACTGCTAACTCATCTCTTCAGCTCCTACAACAACTTAATAAGTAACTTGATTAATATGCGTGTGAGTTATTTACGCAACTCTCAGATCAGATATGCAGAAAGCTACCAGCTGTGGATTAGAGCAGAGGTAAACCATAGGCTCAAATGCGAGCTGAGGTTTCTACACCTGCTTAGCAAGTCACATGGGAGGCTCCCATGAACTCTTACCAGGTGCTTCCCAACCTAACACAATTACAATCACAAATCAGGAATGTTTCTTAGCCGCCATCATCTCAGGCGCTTTCCCCGGGTGTTGCCTGTAGTTGTCCTGCACCTGTCCGTGCAGGACATTTATGCCTTCGATTTTCGGGATGGAGGAATGGAGCCAGAAGACTACGAGCCATTCTTTTGTCCCAGCGGGGTAAAGGTTCTTTTTGATTGCAAAATGCTATCTTCACACCTCAATATTTTAAATTCCCTCTATTTCGCTGTCCAGCCCAGGATTTGCTGCCTTTGTAGCCGGTGCTCCCTGCCCCACCCGCCAGGTCAGAGAAAAAGTTGTACCGGTGCAGCTGCATAAAGGCTAGAGGTCGGGTGTCCACAGCCAGCAGCTCCGAGAGCACCCAGCCCTGCCCACCCGGGAGGCTGCGGGGCGACTTCCGCTGGAACCTCTGGAACCTCAGGCTAGAGCCCCACCCCCGGCACGCGGCCTCCCGGAAGCCCTCCGGAGACACCTCGGGCCCCGCCCCTGCACAGGTCACCTCCCTCCACGCCCCCTTTTCTGGCCCGGCAGCCGGCAGGCAGGGAAGTGTCGTAAAGCTTGGCCCAGGAAACTTTACCCGGGGTAACAGGCGAGGCGCTTTACGGCGGCGGCGGCGGCGGCGGCCGGGTGAGAGGCTCGGCGGCAGCAGCAGCAGCGGCGGCGGCGGCGGAGCGGCCGCGGCGGTGAAGGCGACTGCGGCGGTGGCTGAGGGAGAGGAGCGGCGGCAACGGCGGCGGGGAGCGGCGCGGGGTGAGCCGCGAGGAGGGGCGGGCGGGAGGCGGTGACACGGCCGGCGGCGGGGCTCGGGCGGCCAGGGACGGTGGCCGGCACGGCGGCGCGGCGGCGTGGGGGCGGCGCGGCGCGGCGTTGGGGACACTCGGTGAGGGACGGTTTCTGTCTTTGTTCCCCCCGCCTCGGCCGCCCCCGGCCGGCCAGTCCACGCTGCCTGGCGCCGGTCGGCCGCCTCTCATGGCCTCCTCTCTCGGCTGTGTCGCTTCTAGGATGGCGGAGGTACCGCCTGGGCCTAGCAGCCTCCTCCCACCACCAGCGCCTGCGGCCCCAGCGGCGGCGGAGCTCCGCTGCCCGTTCCCGGCGGGGGCCGCGCTCGCTTGCTGCAGCGAGGACGAGGAGGACGACGAGGAGCACGAAGGCTGCTGCGGGAGCCCAGCGGGCGGCGAGGAGGCGACCTCGGCCAAGGCGCGTTCTTGCCTGCGCTGCCCGCAGCTGCCCCAGGAGCAGCAGCAGCAGCAGCAGCAGCTCAACGGATTGATCGGCCCAGAACTGCGACACCTCCGGGCCGCGGCGACCCTCAAGAGTAAGGTTCTGAGTGCAGCGGAGGCGGCCACCCCCGACGGCGCCCCCAAAGTGACTGCCACAAAAGGAGCCGAGGGACACCCGGGGGAGAGACCTCCCCACTCGGTCCCCAACAATGCAAGAACTGCACTCCCCAGCCGGCCAGAGGCAGCGGCAGCGGCAGCGGCGGCGGCGGCGGGGGCGGCGAGCGACCCGGCTGCGGCCCGAAATGGACTGGTGGAGGGCAACGAGCAGGAGGAGGAGGAGGAGCAAGTGCGGCTGCTGTCTTCGTCTCTGACCACCGGCTGCAGTTTAAGGAGCTCCCTGGGTAGGGAGGCCGAGCCTGGGGAGGATCGGACGATACGATACGTCCGATATGAATCTGAGCTCCAAATGCCTGATATCATGAGACTGATCACCAAAGATCTGTCTGAACCCTACTCCATTTATACGTATAGATATTTTATCCACAACTGGCCACAGCTGTGTTTCTTGGTAAGTGGATGGAATGAAAGCAGGGTGAGCCCAGCAGAGATCCAGGCCACTCGGGGCAGGGAGTGTGAGGGCTCAGTGTGTGGCCCTGGATGTATCCTTCATTTTCATAGTACCTTACAGATGTGAGGCGCGAAAGTGCTCACTTTTCCCAGGTATTCCGTGGAACTGTGTGGAAGGTAAGAGCTTGTTATCTGGGCTTAGCTTGTGACTGTTGGAACAGCAGCAATCCTGTGCAAAGCATGTTTCACATTGGGGGGGGGGGTGTATCTTATATCCTGTTTACCTTAGCTTCTAACCATATTTAACCTTCCTCATCCTTAGAGCACTATGCCTTGATTGAGTTGGAACATGGTTCTGTTCCTATACAGGCCTTAGTAATAATAGCTCAGTTACAGCCATAGTCGGGGAAGAATATATGCGATAAATATGCTTTAGTGAACATGGCTGTCAGCAGACTTGCTGTGGCCACACTGAAGAATGAAATCGCAGGCCATGTTCATTGATTGTGGCCCATTAAAAGTTGTAGTCGACCTGCTTTCAGGTGTGCTATTGTAGAAGGTGTCACTAACACCTTGGACATCTTGGACAGAAGGCCCTTTTGTGATGCCGGAAACTTAAGTGTGAAACTAATCAAAAACAGTCCAAAAACTGGTACCATTGGTTTGTGTGGATATAGCTGACTGAAGTTTTTTTTTTAAACCTATATGTAAGCTGAATATATTTGTCTATCAGATAAGATGAATAATTACTTTTAAGTTTACGTTCCTAGCATCAGTAATCTCTCAACAGTAATATAGACTCAGTTTCAGTCTGTCTGAAACCTTTATTTAGATATAGACTTGAAGTGTATGTAAGCTGTGTGTGGTGAGCACAGGACGCGTTTTCATTGATGTTTACTAAAGGCGCATATTTAAGAGAGGAAAGTTCCCACTTTTATTTATTGTTTTAACCCTGACATAGTTGCACTCAATATTCCTTGCAGTATGTTTTGACAAGACTTCAAAAGTCTTGTGGTTGCTTCCACAGCTTGACAACCCAGAAATACTAATGTAGATATTGGTAATTTGCTAGCTTCCATGTAAATTATGCTTAAATGTTATTTTAGATCATTTGCTTAAACTTTAGGTACTATTTTGTATTTCAGTACCCCACCCCAGATTCTTAACATTGTATTAAAGTAGTTCTGCTGGATATGGTGGCACACGCCTTTATTTCTAGCACTTGGGAGTCAGAGGCAGGAGAAAGTCTGAGTTTAAGGGCAACCTGGTCTACATACTGAGTTCTAGGACAGGTGTAGAAAGGACCTGTTTCAAAAACCAAAACAAGTTCTAAGACATGTTAGTGTCAGTGAATATGGGGCAGTATTTACAACACTACTGCAAATATCATCAAGTGTCATTCCTCAGAATTGTGGATTGATTTAATCATAAGGTAAGCCACAAAAATGTATAATGGAGTCACATTTTAAACCGAAATGGAGCTGGGGATGTGGCTCATGGGAGTGGGCTTGAATTATGTTTTATCTATACCTCAGTTTTCTGGCATTTTAGACTATGGCAAATGTCAGTCTTTTATGTAGACCTGTCTTAATTGTCAGATAATTTGTACTTCCAGCCTTTACTAGCCAAAGTTTAACATTAAGTAACACATATCTAGAAGTTGAAATGTATAGAAATAGTTTTTTCTAGGATATGTCATATGAAAGTATGTAATATGAGTTTGGAGATAGCAAACAATAAAATGATATACAACAGAGGTAGTTTACAACTAGGTCTTTCATATTGGTATGCTTTTTTTTTAAGATTTATTTTTATTTTTTTTATTTATTTTATGTGTATGAGTACACTGTAGATATACAGATGGCTATGAGCCATTATATGTGTGGCTGCTGTTGATCTCAGGACCTCTGCTGGCCCCGCTCGCTCCGGCGTAATTTACTGCAGCTGTCTTCAGACGCACCAGGAGAGGGTGTCTGATCTCATTATGGGTGGTTGTGAGCTACCATGTGGATGCTGGGATCCGAACTCAGGACCTTCGGAAGAGCAGTCAGTGCTCTTACCTGCTGAGCCATCTCCCCAGCCCCTTGGTATGCTTTTTAAATTGAACTTCCCAAAAGAACTAATTTTTATAAATAAAACCTTTTTTTTTTTCAAATTATATCTGAAAGGACGTCCCTAAAGATAATGTAGACCCACCTTCTATTTTTTTAAATGGAAATAAAACCATGGTGATGTATAATGCTTAAATCTCTAGCTATTTAGTCACAGAGAGGTAAAGGTCGAATCCAGGTCTCGGCCTGTCATGACAATAAGGTGAGGGACTATGACATACCCTTGACCTACTTTATGAAACACGTTATAGCACGGAGTTATCTTGAGCAAGGGGCAGTTGTTCTTAATGCATCAGTCTTGGGATTAAAACTTGCAGTGTGCCCCCAGGCTCCAGGAATAACATGGAACCTAATGGAATATTTGAAGTTGAACCATAAAAATTGTCTATACTGGGTTGACCCATAAAAATAAGTTTCTTAAAATTCTCCCTAATATTGTAACACTTTAGAAAATAGAAGTCAGTACAAATATGTCAGTTACCACAAGCTTTGTACCCCCTTTATATAGTATTTTCATGGTAGTGTTTTCTTAAATGGACGAGCAATATAATGCAATATTTCTGTTTATTTTAAATGTAACTTTCTGGCATCCTCCAGGGTTAGTATTCTGGAGTTTGGGAAACTGTATTTTACACACGTACGTTTTTCATAGTTCTATAGACTTAACAGACTTTTAGCCTTGTGAGGTTAAACCAGAGACTTGGCACTTCCCATACTTCAGAAATCACATTTAATAATATGCTGGGCTGGAGAGATGGCTCAGTGGTTAAGAGCACTGACTGCTCTTCTGAAGGTCCTGAGTTCAAATCCTAGCAACCAAATGGTGGCTCACAACCATCTGTAATGAGATCTGATGCCCTCTTCTGGGGTGTCTGAAGACAGCTATAGTGTACTTACATATATAAACTAAATAAAATCTTTAAAAAAAATTGTGCTTCACAAGTGTGCAGCAGCTTTTCTTTGGAAAAAATCAACAAGTAGTTTAGAGATTTTTATAAATGTTGATAACAATTTATTAGGAAGAAATTGCAGTATTGATTTTCATAACGAGCAAGCTACATCAGGTTTTTATTTTTAGATAACATGTACAATTTGATTTATACTTATCTACATTTTTAAATCAGGGAAGAAATGTAGTCTCAAGAATGAACTAACAATATTTTGCTTGCTTTTTACTTACACGATTAGAGGACAAATATGTGAAATTCTGATGCAGTTTGAAAGTATTGTCTAGTTGTATTTAGTGGTTTTAATTTTTCTTTTTGAATGGCTTTATTAACTGTAGGATATAGCTGTCCTATGGTCTCCTATAAGATTTACAAGTATTTCCATTTCACATGAACCTAACTTACTGAACTTACTAGGTCAGGGCAAATATTTTCTGGCTGTTACAAGTATATGATTTAGTCTGTGATAATTTTATGTATATGTATGCACATGTCCTTATATATGTGTATGCGCGCGCGCGCGCGCGCGCACACACACACACACACACACACACACACACACACACACACACGCCAATCCAAATCAGAAAACGCTACTAGTAGAGCTGGGGAGTACATGCATATTATGTTACTGCTCCTAGGTTCTGTCCTCAGCACTAAAAAATAAGTAAAAGTTGTTTTTTTTGTTTTTTTGTTTTCTATTTTTTTGTTTTTTCGAGACAGGGTAGCCCTGGCTGTTCTGGAACTCACTCTGTAGACCAGGCTGGCCTCGAACTTAGAAATCCACCTGCCTCTGCCTCCCAAGTGCTGGGATTAAGTGCTGGGATTAAAGGCATGCACCACCACTGCCTGTCGTAAAAGTTGTTGTTTAAGATAATTTTAGTCTCTGTTTCAGGTTCCTTTTTTTTTTTATACTATTTATTTATTATTTATACAAGTACACCATAGCTGTCTTAAGAAGAGTGTATCAGATCCCATTACAAATGGCTGTGAGCCACCATGTGGTTGCTGGGAATTGAACTTAGGACCTCTGGAAGAGCAGTCAGTTCTCTTAACCACTGAGCCATCTCTCCAGCCCTCTGTTTTGGGTCTTAATACAGAAACAAACCAAATTGATTGTTGTGAACTAACTTGATATGTTATGAATGAGAGAACAAAATAGAAATAATTATAAGGTTTTTTGATCTAGAATAATAATGGAATATGTGATATAATGGGATGAACTATGGTTATTAAATTAATGGTTATTCAATTTAATATTCCTTCAAAAGGATTTTCTTTGAACCTAGTTCAGATTTATGTGAAATGGATTAATGTCTTGCCTACAAAGGTTTTTCACAGTTTATTTAAAAAGGAATTTCTGGAAATTTATTGAGTAATAGACCACAAAATGTTACAGCAAATTCAAGTTAAAATAGATATTATAATAAGTGTATGCTAGATGTTGCTTACTAATATTTTCAAATAGGTGTTTCTGGGAAGTTAATTTACAAATAAATATTGCTTACTGAGATAGAATCCTATTTATTTCTCAGGATACACTATTAGAACTTTTTCGCTGTTTTGAAATACTTGAAAAACATTTGCATTGATAATACTGGAATATCAAAAGTTATCAGCATTATTTAACATTTAACCTTTAATACTCTACCTGGTAGTTTTATTCAAATATAAATGAGTCATTATTCTGTTACACTAGTGTAAAGATTGGAATATGAAATAAGTGTATCTGAGACAGGGCCTTGCTCTATAGTAACAAGAGCAAGCTGCCTTGAACTTAGGTTCCTCTGACTCAGATCCTTCCGTCCTCCACATTAGCTTCCTGAGTACAACCTAGTGAGTTTCTGCAAGCTTTATGACAGGATTCATATTGTCAAGTGTCCTGAAAGTGAGATCGTCATGTATTTATAGTGCTAAAGTACTTTTTGGGTGTGATCTAAGTAATACCTTCTAAAGTGTTTTTTCTGAAAAAAATCTTAGGTACTTGTTTTCTTGATCAAAGTTAATTGCCAGGTGTAGTTTTCAGTTACATTATGTATTATATTTATCTTTCATTAAATCTTTATTATGAAAAGTTGTAATACTCTGTTGATGGGTAACTTGTACAGTGTTTTATTGTGTTCTAATAAGTAGACTTTTCTTTAAAATAATTTTTCACTTATCCCTTCTTCCTAAAATGTAAACAGACCTTTACTGCAAATGATTTTAATTATAAGCACTGGACATGTAGTCAGTAAGTGTATTTGAGTATTTACCTGGTAGAAATCTTGTCTCCCCTGACTTGAAGGTTTTAATAAGCATTTCAAAAAAGTTCATGTTTTGAAGAAAGCTTGAGTTTTAGAAACAATAATATTTGAAAAGCTTTGAGATTCAAATTCTGAAGCTTTGAGATTGCTGTCTTGCTCTGAAATTCTCCAGATCTCTCAGAAATGCTGGCCCAGAGTCTGTTGCTGTTCCCTTGGTAATTTTGTAGTATCTGATGGCAATATGTTCTTCATAACTGTTTGTTTATTTTCAAGGCCATGGTAGGGGAGGAGTGTGTAGGTGCCATCGTTTGCAAGTTGGATATGCACAAAAAGATGTTCCGCAGAGGTTATATAGCCATGTTAGCCGTGGATTCCAAATACAGGAGAAATGGCATTGGTAAGAAAAATGTTATTTCACAAAGGGTGAATAAATTATTTTCATTTTTGTGTTTTGAAACAAAAGATTTAAATGTGACTGGAGGAGTAAACTTTTCAAGGTAAGGGAAGAAAAGTTATTTTTTTATAAATTTATTGTGTGTCTGTAACACACATAATTGCATAGACATCTGAGGACAGCTTTGGGAGTCTTTTCACATGGGTTCTGGGGCTTGAACTCAGATTATCAGACATAGAGGCAGACTCTTGGATTACGTAGCCATCTCACTGTCCATAAGATTATTTTTCTTTCAACATATTTCCTAAACATTTTAAAAATAGATTTTACAAATTAATGTTTTTGAGAGATTATCTTTTTAAAAATAAAGTTTTTATCCTTAGGGTTTTAAAAAAGTCACATTCAGAATTCTTTGTATTATACTTATAAAAACTGGAGGAAATACTCCTGTTTTTATAGAGTTATGAGGGTATTTTATACCAGCTACTTTATACCAGACTTTAACCAAGCTAAAATTATGGAGTAATTATCATTACCTAATGCTAATCATTAGACTTGTAATTTGAGAGTCCAAAAGAAGGTAATTGTTTCTTGCTGTTCTGAGATTCATTTTTCTTAGCTGTTTTAAAAGTTGGATTCCTTAGTTTTTTAAGTTAGTGTGTGTGTGTATATCTTTATGTGTCTGATAAAGTGCAAGAGTGGAGGTCAGAGAACAGCTTTTGGGAGTCTCTTCAATCATATGAGTCCCAGGGAACTGGGTTTGATTCTCTGGCGAGCCATCTCTGGGTCAACGTATAGATTTTTTCTAACTATTATTAGAATCATCTGGATGGTTTAAAAGCAGATAGTTAGACCCTTTCTTGAGAATCTTGTTCACCTGGTAGGGTTGAAGCTTTCCCTGTTGCCTAGTTACAACTACTATCCTAGTGTCTATCTAGTACCTGCTGGTTCTTTTTTTCACAATGGAAAATCAGATGAAGAAGTGCTTGTTCGGATGTGTAAATTCTGGGGTGCATTTTAAGCTAAATCAGTATTGATTGATACTGTCACTAGTAGTCAGACCAGTTTTGCTGCATGTAGCTTTAAAATAATATGTATGTTACTGTTAATACTCATTTAAGACTTTCAAAATAAGGATCATACCATGAGGAATCCCTATAAATATGTTATGGTTTTATTTATTTATTTGATATTTGGTTATAGTACCCAATCTTTTTCCTTCCAAGTGCCACTTGCTGAGTTTATTTAAGAGGTAAATGGACTTTATTTTCAGACTACTTTCTACTAAAATTTGTAATAAACTTGGTTTGTTTTAGAGACAAGTTTGAAACTTTGATGCTTTTGGAAAGAGCTAAGGACTCAAAAGAAACAGTACTTTTGATTGGCAAGTTCCAATGAGAGAACCATTATTTTAAGGTTACATCCTTGTCTTGCCTTGTTATGAGATGTGTACACACTCATGTGCCTGGTTTGAAAATGAAGAGATTTTTAATTTTTTTTTTTTTTTTTTTTTTAAATATAAAAGGCAGAGTCTCAGTATGTAGCCTTGGCTGGCCAAGAACTCTATGTAGACTAAGTTGGCCTTGAACTCACAGAGGTCTATATACTTAGTTTCCCAAATGCTGGGATTAAAGGTGTGTTCCAGCACACATGGCATACTTTGTTTTTCTTAAAGTCAGAGTTGGCAGTTACTATTTCTTTTACTGTATCAGATTATGTGACTGAATTATGACAGACTTTTCTAGACATTTGCAGACATACACCTGCATCAGTGAGAATGCCTGGCTTTGTTTTGCCAGGCTCACTACATTTTACAACTGATTTTATCTTGGTTCCCTGTGGGCTAAGCAGTTCTTGTTAGGTTGTCTTGTGCCTTGTGCCTGGAAATTTGGATAACACTTGGCAAAATTAGCTCAGATCATTCAGTAATTTCTTGCTATCATGAAATTCTGGGTTACTTTATGAAATTTATACCCCTTTTTTCTTCTTTTTCTTTTTTTTTTATTTCTATTCAGTGTTAAATAGATTTTTATTTCAGTCATTAAAAATTGATAAAAAGCATATAGAAATGTTATAACTATTTATCAAAATATTTATTTGTCTCAATCATATATTCTAAGTCCAACAGTAAAAATATATGATGAGATCTATATTTGTAATTTGAGATAAAACATTAATGATAGCTTCTATAATTCACAAATTAGTCATTTAGTTTGCAGTTATTATATTTAAAAATTCACTTTTTCTTAACCTTTTTCTTCTTACCTTTCCTAATATTTTGTAACAATAAGATAAAAAAACTCTAGCTTGGGACTAATAATTACACCTGAGTAAAAGGAATCTTTCAGGAGGTAGGTCTTCCCAGGACAGTCTTATTGGTATGTGGAGGTTCCCTGGGTTCTCCCAGCTGTATATGTTTGTCACTTAGAAATGATCACTGTATGTATCTACAGTCAAGATAAAACCTAATATTTGACATTTTTATGCAATTATGGTAATCATAATTTAGATTCTTTAAGAAATTCTATTTTTCCTTTATTAATTCTCAGATCTATATTATAGGTACTAACTTGGTAAAGAAAGCTATATATGCCATGGTTGAAGGAGACTGTGATGAGGTGAGTCCTTAAACTATTTAATCCTATTGTCCTGGGCAGGATTCTATTGGATAGATTTTTTTACATCATCCTACAGTAATAATGCTGCAAGTCTCATTGCAGATCTATTACACAGATGCATGGGAAAATGTTATTTTGTTCAGAAACAATAATTGTGATCTAGAATAACTTAATGGACTTGAATTTCTTCATAATACAGAGGTGAAATCTAATTGTTTAATTTTTGTTTTTAAAAAACGAGAAAACTCTCAACCTGTATCGAAGACATTTCACTCTAGGAAATGTCTCTAAGTATTAAATAATGAACAACTGATTTGCTTATTAACATGAGGCCTTTTGCCATCTATAATTTATTCCTATAGCACTGTGCTTAGTAAATATTGGGGATAACTGGGGATGTTGACATTGTGCAATGTAGGTGGGAATAGTTTTAAACTAGAGAATGGATGCCTTTCTTATAGCAGTGACAACTAAGGAAGTTTGGAAGTTATTACTGTACTAATTTGTGAGCAACACAGATGACAGTTATCTTTTGAAAAAAGTAACTTTTTTGGTCTTTTGAGACAGAGTTTCACTATATAGCCCTGGCTGGCCTAGAACTATGTTGACCAGGCTTCAACTTCCCAAATATTGGGATTCGAGGCACACACACTGCTCATATCTTTACTATTAGAGAGAGGGCAGATGTGTCTTAGGAAACTTGTCAAATACATGAAATTGGGCGATATATTTTCTTTGACATTAGTAAGTGTTTTAATAACTTTAAATAAGTGTTTTGTTGTATGAGATTCTGTTTTAGGCTAGCCTTGAGTTTACTAGGTAGTCCTGGTTGGCCTTACCCTTGCTATTCTCCTGCCTCACTCTCCAGAGTATCAGGATTATAGAAGTGTGCTCTACTAAATGGATGTTTTTGGTATAAAGTTTATAGTAATTTAAAATAAGAGTACCTCTCCCCCTACCCCTGGAACCTGTGTGTGTGTTTACAATATTACTTTTACTGTCTTGTTTCTCAACTGTGTCCTCTCTACTAAAAGTTGGTTATCTACCTTCACATTTTCTAATCATATTTTCATGTATGCATTTAGTCTTTACAAAAGTTGCTTAGCAGTTGGGAGAAATCTTTGACTATATTTTGATCTTCTGCTACTGGAATTTCTTCTTGTAAACAGATATGTTTAGGGCCAGGACCTACTGTGTTCCTGGGGTTCAACTTTTCATGAATTATATTTGTCATTGCCTATGAGACAAGATGTGTACTTACTGATTAAGTGTTGAAATAATATTAGCTTTTCTTCAAAGCTTCTAAGATAGGATATGGAGATTTTGGAAATGCTGTGTTAGTATATAGTTAAATCTTAATTTTATGATGTATTTTAGGATTGAATGCTGTAATTACTTAATCTATGTACTTAATCTATGTATTTGTGTGTGTGTGTATGTGTGTGTGTGTGTGCGTGTGTGTAAGAGAGAGGGGAGAGGAGGGGGAAGAGGGAGTCTGTGTGTGTATGTTTGCCAGTGTGGGAATGTGTACATGTAGAGGCCAGAGGTGTGTTTTCCTTAATCATTTTGTACCTTAAATTTTGAGATAAAGTTTCACTGAATCTAGATCTCATCAGTTCGGCTGGGCTTGGTAGCAAGCACCTTTACTCACTAAGGCATCTCACTGGTCCATACCAGAAGTATCTTGAGTATTTAAGTAACTCAGTATGATTCCTTAATTTCTTATGCATCTTTTATTACTTAGCAGTTGTATGATTGTAGTCAAATCATTTAAATTTTCCTGGTCTATCACTTTGTGTGAAGTTATGTTAATTCTATTTTTAATTGTTGTCAAGAACAATAGTTCCTTGTTCATTCATCAGCTACCTAGTCAGGGTCTACCGGGAGTCAGATAACAGTAGGCATAGCCTACTCTCCATGAGCTTCCAGCCTACAGTGTTAAAAAGTGCTGTCTAAACTGTACCAGTTGGGCTTAGCCTCATAATGATTTACTCCTATTGTATTAATTATATTATATTTAGTATATATAGAATTGGAAGAACATCATTCTAATTGCATTTCTCTGTTAAAGAGAATCAAACTCATTAAGCTTTTTTTTTTTTTTTTTTTTTTAAATTATGTGTGTATATGTCTGCTGTCTGTCCATCTGCCAGCCAACTGTGTGCAGGTGCTCAAGAAGGCCAGAAGAGCTTGCCCCTAGAACTGGAGTTATAGTTAGTTATGAGCTGTCTGATATAGGTGCTGGGAACTGATTTGGGGTCCTCTGTGAGAGGAGTACATCTCTCCAGCCTCTCATTGAAAATCTTTACATTTTAATTAGAGTAGTCATTTGTATAATTCTTTATAATTAATCTTTCTAATTAATGTATTACATTAAGCCAGAATTCAAATATATTATTTTGAATATTTTATTTTATTTTATGTGCATGTATGTGGATATGCCATGTATGTCTGAGGAAGCTAAAAGAGTGACTTGGGTTCTTCAAAGAGCTGAAAAGGTTCTTAGCTGCTGAGGCCTCTCCAGCCATTCAGCACTTACCCACACTTAACATGTTATCTGTATGGGTGTAGTCATTTACCCTTCTATACCTTTAGAGCGGTGATTCTCAACTTATGCCTTGCGACTCTTTTGAGGGTTGAAGGATCACATATCAGATTCCTGCATATCAGATATTCACATAATAATTTGTAACAGCAAAATTACAGTTACGAAGTAGCAATGAAAACAATTTTATGGTTGGAGGTCACCACAACATGAGAAAGTGTATTTAAGGGTCATAACATTAGGAAGGGTGAGAACCCCTGGTTTACAATATTTTAGATTCCTAATTACTAGTGAAAGTGGGCTTATCCCCTTGCCCAAGTTGATTAGAACTTCATTGCACTGGTTTATCTTCCCTGGAGAATAGTGGGGAGGACTGAAGCTTGGTTCCTAGCTTATACTCGAATTCCAATTTGTCCTTGTTTACTTGATTTCTCTATTAAAGATTTATTTATTCATATTATATATAACATATATGTATGCATACATATATACTATTTACACATACATATGCATACTATTTACTGGTTTTTCTTGAGTTTATTCTTCTGTAAAGTATAGACCAGTGGTTCTCAACCTTCCTCATGCTGTGTGACCCTTTAATACAGTTCTTCACTGTGTGATGATCCCCAGTTATAAAATTATTTTCATTGCTACTTCATAACTGTAAGTTTGCTACTATTATGAATCATTATTAAATACTTTTGGACATAGAAGTTTGTCAAAGGGGTTGTGACCCATAGGTTATATATACCCATGTCTTTTCTTGAGGTTGCTATCTAAATGAGTATAGCTATCCTTTTAAATTTTTTCACTTTTTATTGCTGTGAACTAAGTTAGTAATTTTACATTGTGGCAAATTAGTTTTTCTCAAATTAAATTGCCTTTATTTAACATTTTAATTGTAATTAGATGTTAACCTAATAAGAATTCTAAGAATTTCCCAAGAGAATTATTCAGATGTAAAAACTTGTTCTAGTATATCATTATTAAAACTTGAATTTTTGTTTGTTCATGGCAGGTTTCCACTATTTAATTTTGGCTCTCTCAGTGGTCATAGAGATTTCTTGTCTCTGCTAGGATGAAAAGTGTGTGCAACCATACTTAACCTATGGGTTGTTTTGTTTGTTTGTTTTAAAAACAGAAACTGACTTAATTTTTTAAGTAAATCAATTGGTTTTTGCTACAACTTGTATTTAAGTCTTCGTCTCTTTTTTTTTTTTTGGTGTTTTTGCAACGGGTTTTTTTTTTGTTTTGTTTTGTTTTTTAATTAGTTATTTATTATATGTAAGTACACTGTAGCTGTCTTCAGACACCCCGGGAGAGGGCATAAGAGCTCATTACAGATGGTTGTGAGCCACCATGTGGTTGCTGGGATTTGAACTCAGGACCTTTGGAAGAGCAGTCAGTGCTCTTAACCGCTGAGCCATTGAGACAGGGTTTCTTAAAGGTTGTGTTAAAGTCTTCTTAAAGACATATCTACTTGATACTGAAATACGTACTTGATTTTGGAATTTTAAAGATTTGGGTTTAGCATGCGATTTACTTTTTTTTTTTTTTTTTTGGTTTTTTGAGACAGGGTTTCTCTGTGTAGCCCTGGCTGTCCTGGAACTCACTCTGTACACCAGGCTGGCCTCGAACTCAGAAATCCGTCTGCCTCTGCCTCCTAAGTGCTAGGATTAAAGGCGTGCGCCACCACCGCCGCCCAGCGTGATTTACTTTTATTACTTAATTGCATAGGCTATTGCCTTTGGATGATGGTTTTCTCTTTAAATACTCTGATCATCTAAAAAGCATGTTAATACTTTCAGTGCATGTACAATTTATGTTATATAATGAAAGATACTAAGGACCCATTTAACAAATATGAGAGCTTTCTGTTTGTTAGGCAGTGTGTTAGGTGCAGAGGAAGCAGCTGGGAGGTGTATAACAATCCCTACCTTCCTTCAGCTCACTGGCTAGAAGTGACCTAGTTAACAAGCATAGGGTGTGCCATAGGAGCAATGTACAGTGTTGTGGAACAATATAAAAGGGAATGGCATTCCATTGAATCTACTAGCGGCCAGGCCAGGCCAGAATCCAGGAGGAAAGAAATACAATTTGTTTTTAGGACAGAAAACAGTTTATATGAAAAGCCTAATCCAGAAGATGCATCCAAAACTTGTGTATAGGCCACGTGTTTTGGAATAGGTATGAGTTTGGTCCAACACATTTGTAGATAATGTCATTTTGCATTGTTAAAAGCTTGGGAACCTAAGGTGAAATAGATCATGGTTGGTTCCAGAGACTGACAGTTTAATGTTGAACATGAAGAGGAGGAAGAGGGAAACTGGCGGTGTACATGGGAGCCATATCTTGATAGACAATTTATATCTGCAGATAATTTTTAGTTCATTAAGCATATTTTAAGGCTAGAGTCCATAAGTTATTTTAGTTAGGAAATTAATGACAGGATCCTTTGTAGAAAATGGGAGACTTCTTGAGTCGGTGGCAGTTTAGGGCTCTGTCAGTGTGGAATAAAAATAAGAGAAAATTGACAGTACTCAATGCTTGGATGCGTATAGAGAGTGGACAGAAAAGAGTTAAGACTCCTGGGGTTCAGTTGAGAGATTGGGTGGTAAGATGGAGAGCCTCTTCACGGAGATGTGGAATTGTGCAGGTACTGAGTGATTTTGGATGTAGCAAATCAAGGTACCTTTCCTGTCCCTTGAATTCTTACTCAGAATAGACTAGGAAGACCTCCACGTGCTTTATGAGTGCTCTGCTGTGTCTGTGTTTAGTTGTACTTTGCCATTTTCCCCTCACTCTAAATACCCAAAGGTTATGACACCCTGACAGGAACAATGGCGCAGTATGTTGATATGTCTCAGTGACACAGGTGAGAGTCAATAGAGAAGGCAAACAGAGCAGCATATATATAAAAGTTAGGAAGGGCTGGGCGGTGGTGGTGCACGCCTTTAATCCCAGCACTTGGGAGGCAGAGGCAGGCGGATTTCTGAGTTTGAGGCCAGCTTGGTCTACAGAGTGAGTTCCAGGACAGCCAGGACTACACAGAGAAACCCTGTCTCGAAAAACAAAAAAAACAAAAAAACAAAAAAAAAAAGTTAGGAAGGAAGAGAGTGTTTAGGCAGAGGGAAATAGAAATAAGAAGGGCACATAGTTTTCAAGACTATCATCAGCTCTATGTTCTCAGGGCCACAAGTTCAGTGATACTCCAAAACACTCAAATGGAACTTCATATTCTGTGATCTTCTGCTGAGTTTTTATTTGAGTAAAATCTAGACCACAAGTTCTCAGTGACATCAATCTCACCTGGTAATTTGTTTAAAATGCAAATTCTTGGCCACTTGGTGTGAGCGTATTTGTGTGTGTGTGTGTGTGGCATATCTTTGTGCATGGAAGTTGGAAGTCTGAGATCTTTATTTTTCCTAATTATTGTATGTGTATATATTGATGCTGTGTGAGTGCATATGCCATGGCACACATGTAGAGCTCAGATAACCTTGTAGAGTCAGTTCTATTCTTACCCTAAGATGTGGGCTCCCAATAGTCAAGTGCAGGTTATAAACACCTTCACCTGCTTAACCATCACCAGCCCTTATGTTTTTGACATAGGGTCTCTTTATCTAACTTGTAGCTTGCTGATTTGGCTAGACTGGCCAGTGACCTTTGTGAATCTGCTCGTCTCCTCTCAACCTGACACCTGACTTTTACATGGGTAATAGAGATCTGAATTTAGGTCCTCAAGTTTGTGCAGCAAGTAGTCAATCCTCCCTAGCCCTCAGCAATCTTATTCTAACCATCCTCCAGGAGACCATGTTCCCTAATATTTAAAATCCCTTGGGCTAGGTTCAGTAAACTTTCTCTGCATAAGGGTCACAGCATGTAGACTAATATGGTACTTGTTACCAGAATAAACAATGGCAGGTTAATAGTAACAGGAGTTAGCAGTCAGTCTAAATAATTTCAAGTATTGGCTGCCTTTTGAAACTTTTGATGTTGATTTTTCTGCTTTTTCTCTTCATATGACACCTTGGTTTTCTCCACAAAAAATAGTTCATCTTTGTTTTATTATAAACATGTAGCTCAATTCCTAAAAATTGAAGCATCACAAAAACCAGAAGTAAAGTTCTCAGTGATTCTCCTCATCTTGACTCAAAAATAATTGCTTTTATCATTTTGATGACTTTTTCTGTGTACCAGTTTTATTTTGTCATAATTCTTAAACTTTTAAAATGTTTGATCTGATTATATACTTTCTCAGCTTTTAAGTATGAAATTATAACTTAAGTTTTTTTCTTTTTTGAAGGTTGTTTTGGAAACAGAAATTACAAATAAGTCTGCTTTGAAACTTTATGAAAATCTTGGTTTTGTTCGAGATAAGAGGCTGTTCAGATACTATTTAAATGGAGTTGACGCACTGCGACTTAAACTGTGGCTGCGCTGAGGGACTGACAGCAAGGAACGGCTTCGCCCACATGGAAGCGACTTTTGCATGCAATGCAATTTGTGCAGAATTGCTTTGCAGGTGGATTTAGTAATTCCCATGCAGCTGTTATCTGTCAGTGTCCATTGAGTGTCGCACAATATTTGTTGCACTTTGGCATGGCGCATTTGTTCTGAATTAAATGAGATTGTTTTAAACTTCAAGAGTTCTGTTGGTACCAGCAGGATGTGCCAGTTAATAGCCAAGACTTGTTCATTTGCAAAGTCTGCTGACAGTCCTATTTCCATAGTGATCATCTTATCACAGAACCAGTAAGGACATGATTTTTGTTCCTTCAAGAAGCCAATGTAGATTGTAAAAGTCTCTTAAGTATACTAACATTTCACACAGAACCTGCCATAGTTTTCTGAAGGGGGTGAGGGAAAAGCTTCAATTTAGGTTTTATTTTTTCAATATTAAATTTTCCATCTTGAATATTGGTACCTCAGTGATTAGTGGATGAAAAGTGTAGGGTGGAAAAATTGCGTCTGCCAGTGCCTGTGTAGATAAGTATTCTTGTCTTCATCTCTAGTTTTTGAATGCATGCTCTTTTTCTTTTTCTTTAATACTTTGCAAGCAAGCTTGTTTTTATTTAAATTCTAAATTTGATAATAAATTATTTCAGATTTTTATAATTTGGACAGTTTTTCCAGGTGAGTGACGTGGTTTGCTTTGGAAGCCCTTCTTTCCACACAGTAAGAAGCTGACTCTACTTGGGAAACTGAGAAATGGCTTAAAGGGATGGAGCTGGGAATTGTGGGGTGTGGATGCACTTTTTTTGTTTTTGTTTTTTGAGAATGGGGGAATTTTTGAAAAGAATAGAAAATTAATGTAAATTGGTATGATCTTATTTAATTAAAATGATTGATAAGCTGTGAAGAACAGCTTCTATAAAGTAGCTGGTTTTTTTTTTTTGTTTTTTTTTGTTTTTGTTTTTGTTTTTTTGTTTTTTTTAACTTTATTTGAATTCACATTGCTTCCATTTCTGAAAATGCTTCATTTTTGGTTTAGTCTTAGAAATGAATTTCAAGGAGCATTGTATCCATTTTAAGCTGCATTTATTTTCTTTTAATTAAAGAACAGATTCTTGGGGGACCTTTGCTTTGTTCCTCTGGAAAAAAGAGAGGGATGAAAATTTTTTTAATGCGTTCTTGGGTTTTCTGAGCAGCCAAGGTGTTTATTAGTTACAATGAATTTTGGCTAATCAGTGTAATGTTAACAAATTTTAGCTCATTGCTTTGAGTTGAGTTAGTAAAGCTGTGATGAATAATTTATTTAACTAGAATACCTAAGCACTCATAAGGAAAAAGATTCATTTTCTGAAAAATGTTTTATAGAAATCTGGCATTCATGTTGTTATTTTCATTTGAATATACTTTTCTTCTACTCTAATACTTGGTTTGAATTTTATTTTATGGCTGTAATTACTGTATTTTTAAAACCCTACCTCCATTAACAGTTGGTAAAGGCCCCTTTTCAGAAAAGTTTGTTGCGCTTTTTTTTGTTTGTTTGTTTGTTTTAAAGGAAAGCTGCTCTTTGCTCAGTATAGTATTTTGGAAGTGAACATGGTAACAAGTACTTTTAAAATAAAGATGCACAGTTTATATTTGAAAATAAAAACTTCCTGCTGGTGGGATCATTTATAGTTCCTTATTTTTAAGAAAATGTGTCTTTCCACTTTATATTGCTCTTTAAAGTTTAATATTTAAAATGTGATGACCACATAGTACTCAGCTTTTCTGCTGACCATTTTGAATCTGTTTTGGTCAAACTTCATTTGGGTCCCAGCATTTAGAAGAATGCCAGTCATCATAATGCCTCTGTTTTCGTTTTCTGTGTGAGGGAAAGTAGCTAAACAGTGTACTTGACATCATCAAAAGTTGTTTTGATTTGCTGGTACATAGGTATGAATTATTGATGAACGTACATTTTCTTGACTCACTCTAATGGATATAGTTGTAAAGTAGATATGTGCTAGACTTACCAATTCAAAAATTTTGTTCTTGCTAGGTTGTCAATGAAAGTATCACTACTACTTTTCAGTCCGGAATTGCTGAATTAACTGATTGTCTGATGATTTTTGTAAACATGATCTTAACTATGTGACTAAAATATCAGATCATTACAGTACTGCTCAATGGATGGATACATGTTGAATATCAGTGTATACTTTGATGTTTTTAATTACTTGACCCTTTTTTTAACCTAAAATTTTAACCTCTAGTTTGATAACCTAGTAGCAAAATTAAAACTTTGCAAGTTGAATAGCTTCAACTTTAATTTGACATTAAGCTTTTATTTTTCTTTTATCAGCTTAAAGTGGTTCTATTTATAATTGACAGTGGGTTCACTTTGGCTAAAACTGAGCAAAATTGGTGCAACTTTCTTTTAGTGGGGTGCTGCCTCTTTAAGACTGACTGTACTCTCTATCCACTGACACTGGTTTGCAGCTGACACTGCTGAACATTTAATACACCCTACCATGAAGCTGTATATGTTAGTATTGAAGAAAGCTAACGGGTATGCTACCAGTCTTGATGATAATTTCCCTTACATTGGGATAAAACTAGTTAACTTGGGAATAAAATAAACATACTAGTGCTTGATGTTGAAGCCAGCACAATAAGATAATATTAAAAATTGACATTAAAATTTTCTGCCTCTTCTCCAAATTATCTAATACACACATAAAACAAAATCTATGTAAAGGAGTTTGTCATGTTTTAACTCTTACCATGACCTATGTTAAGGTCTTGGCTGGTATGTATGACTAGATGTGTATGTTTATTATGGTGTCTAAAAATTATGAGGTTCATTACTTTCTAGGAGCATACAGGAAATCAAGTTGACAGTACACCAGTTACTTTTCAGTACACATCTACATTACTAGGACGAGTGCTATAATGTCCGAGGGCTTTCAGGTTTGTAAAAACATAACCATAAGTTATATTGTCATCACATATGAGTTGAGTATCTATGAACTATCATGTGTATCTCAAAATATTGGACTGCTGTTTAATGACTGGGGATATTGCTGCATAATTTTCTCCTATTGACCCCTATCCTTTTGGAGAGAGAGATTTGATGGGATTTGAAATGTGCAAGCTGTCTGAATAAGATACAGTCAAATAAAGTATGGTTAAGTTGTGTTTGCATTTTTTTTTTAAATACAGCTGTGTATATTCTATAATTTGGTTTCAGATAATGAAAAAGCAACCTGTTCTGTTTCTCACTGCCCTTTATGAAGAGTCATTTGGAAGGAATGATATAGTTGCTATCTCTCTACTTTGTATTCTGACAAAGTAAATTTGAAAGTAAAATTAAAAACTTGATTGCTAAATGTACTTGCTAGTCAGCTGAACTAGTAGTACCAGGGAGAACATTTTTTTTTTTTTTTTTTTTTTTTTTTTTTAGGGAGAACATTTTTAAACATTCATCAACTGAAAGTAGTTTACTTTTTGTGCTTGTTCCTAGCAACTTATTCCTAAGTCAGTTTTTCGTTTTACTATTTGTACAGACCTCCTTATATAAGTTGTATTTTTCCTCTTTTGCTAAACACTGAAGTGGAGCAGAATCTAATGGGCTTTTTGACCTATTCTTGGGAGAAACTTAAGTTGGTAGTTATGTATACTTTCGTATTTGAAGTACTAAGTGTAAGTGGGAGGAGGAGATCATTTAATTGTGACTGCTAAAGTTTACTACCCTTCCTGAATATTTTGTACTTTATAGTATTGTGAAACTTATGGTTGAGTTTTGATCTTTGTAGCAGTGTGAAGCGTCTGATTGAGCTCATGTTGTACTTGGATCTGAATGCTTCATAAACTTTGTGTAAGTGAGGACCAGAAATGTGAGACCATTGGTGTCTGGACCTTGATGATTTATAAACTTTAAAAAACCCAAAAAACATCTCAGCATATAGCACAGTTGCCTTT
>NW_022196915.1:35900230-35904378 GCF_008632895.1 Mastomys coucha
TTTCCAGATGAGCTACCTACCCATGTGCACTGTTTACAGTGATGGTAATGCTCTTTGCACTCTTTAGGATGGGAGCCTCTAGTCACTCTTGACTGCTGAGCTCCTGAAGCATCACAAGGACAGAGAACTTCGTTTTACTTACTTGGATGAGTTATATGTGGCTGGTGGCTTGTGTATGGATAACAGAGCTTTAGATAAAATACATCTGAGGAAAGCTTATTGAAATGTGAATAATTTAAACTTGCCTCTGAGCAAAAGCTCTAACTGAACTGTTTGTATGTTAACACTTTCCTTAGTAGTGTTCCTGCCTCATGCCCTTCATGTGAATGACCGTTTGAAAAAAGCAGTTCTTGCATCTTACTGTTGCAAGTGCTTAGAATTGCATAGACTAGAGACTCAAATGCCAGAGACTGTTCTGAGATGGTTAACACATTTTAGCTTTGAAACCTGTAGCATTAGGCCCAACAGTTTATTTTAGATTAATTTGAAATAATATATCTTCTAAGTAAAATAGATCTCATTTTATCTATGATCAACCTGGAATATGGAGGTATGTCATATTTAAACATTTTAAAAAGTAGATGAGACTAAAGGCAGATGTTCTTAATTCCAGCAGGTTAATTTTGTCTGTTTTCATGGAGTATCACTTCATCTTCACTGATCATTTGGTTAGCTGTAGTTCAGTAAAGGCAGCAGTGAAGATGGCACCTCCCAGAAGAGTGCTTGGCTTGGTATAATCATTGGTAAGCTCTCAACCTGATCTGATCTATTTAATTTTCATGTGACAAAAGTAGAAGCTCCAAGATATATTTTCTACTACCTTAAAAATCTATGCTGGGTGGTGGTGGCTGCATACCTTTAATTCCAGCGTTTGGAAGGCAGAGGCAGACGGATCTTTGTGAGTTTGTCGCCAGCCTGGTCTACAGAGGGAGTTCCAGGAGAGCCAGAGCTACACAGAGAAACTCCCTAAGAAAACCAATATGTGTATATGCTATATATATTATTAACATATATCATACGTGGAGTATAGGGGTTATCAGTATATTTTTTAAATAAGCATACTTTTAGTTATGGTGGATTTTCATGACTACTTCTGTGCTATATAAATGCATCTTAATTTTTTAATACCTCAGTTTCCTGAGAGTAGACTTTTTTGTAAATATCTTACCATATCCCAGGGAAACAACCTTCTTTCTTGAAGTACTGGATATGTTCGTAGTGAATCAACTTCAAGTTTCATAAGAATGCTTTAGAGACTTGACTGAGGGTGTTTAGTAAATGCGTCTTAGTAATATTTGCATTCTGTGAAATGTATACCCTTATTTGTTCACTTACTGCATCATTTGTATGTATATGATACTTTCATGCTGTAGAAACTCACCATTTTATAAACACAGCACGTTGTATGAACTAATAACTTCTCTCAAAGCCCCTGGAAATCCACAAAATTAGTCTTTCAATTAGGCATTCATAAGTCTTATTCTTGGGATTTAAATGATTTCACAGTTAAAGTGAGAGATGGTCAAAGAAAAATGCATGTTTTTCTAGTTCATTAACTGCATTATGAAAATACTGACATCTTGAGGCAATTGTTACCATTAAGTTTCACAGATGCATGAAGCTTCCAAAGTTGATTTAAGATAAAATGTAATTGCTGAAGTTTGTTTATACTTTCGATTCAGTGCTCTAATCTGTAAAGAATTGATCACTGTCATCTCTAGGGCCAGCTTTCATGTGATTGTTAATGGTTATTGATTATTTTTAAGGGAGCTGAACCTATTGCCTTAAATCTAAACCTGCTGCCTTTGATGCTGCTCTACTTCAGACTGGCATCTGAATACCTGCTTTTATTATGAATGCAATTAAAACTTTAAGCCCATCAAGTATTGACTTAACTAGGTAAATGTAAATCTACTCAATAACTTGTAATTTTGAATCAAAGTACACTTATATGAATGTGAGCATTATGTTTTGAGCTATATAACAATTGTTTTTCTTCATTTTAGGAACTACAGGTGAATATTGAAAGTTTCATCTTCATGATTCCAAGCAAATATATTAACTGTTCTGAACTTTTGGTGAAAACTGTGATAAAGTTATGGAGAATGGTTTAATGTTTATTGGTCACCTAATTCATAGTAACTAAAGTGATAGCTATTAGTAATATAGAACAACTTTTATTTTGTGTTAGGGTACCATTTGAGCAGAAGTAGGTACTAGGGTTTTAAATTAAAAAAAAGATTTATTGTGTGTGTGTGTGTGTGTGTGTGTGTGTGTACATGTGCATGTAAGGTTCCAGAAGGTTGTAACCATGTAGGTGCTAGGAACTGAACCCAGCTCTGCTCTTAAGAGCAGCCAATTCCCCTAACCACTAAGCAGTCTCTTTAGCTCCAGGTGCTAGGTTTTATGAAGTAGATAGTAAGTAGCATGTGAAGATGTTGAGGTTCTACTGTAGAACATGACTAATAAACTGCCATGTTCTTACCATCTAGATCCAACACCTTTGCATATTGGCCTCAAATTCACTCATCATATTTCAAAACAAATATCAGTGATGAGTTCATTTTAGAAACAAGACTACCTCCCATATCACCCACTCCCCATATACACACCCCAGTCCCTTTCATAATCAATGTTGCAATTTCTAGAGGCTGTCTTGTATGTCTCAAATACCTGATACTTTGCAGTATTCCTATTTGAGGGGAGCATGAAGTTGATGGTGTAAAATTATGGGTAGTGTCTAATGACTTAAAGGAGAAGGAAGGAGTTGGCTTTTAAAAACAATAAAGTATAACAAAAACCAGCTGAGAACAGGAGAGAAATACTCAAGTAGTAGTGCAAGTATATATGTGTATAGAGGTTTGATGGATGGTTAAGGAAGTGGGAATAGATGAGGTTCAGTGAAATATAGAAGAGCGTTTGTCATCAAGTATTCCTGTTGCAATCAGAAAGGCTCTGTGACTAACAGTTCAGGATAAATTTATTGCAGTCGTTGTCTGCATTTAAAAACTAGCTCTGAACCAGACAGCTAAATAGTTATCTGGATTTTTGAATTAAGAGGTGGTTGTATGTTACACTCTGGCTTCATTAAATGTTTATCAAATATGAGCTACAGAATTGTTCTAACCCAGTGGGCCTAGTTTGTTTGTTTTCCTGAGAGCATCTAATAGGTGGCTTTGAGATAGGAGTGGCTTTGTACAGGAGGAGGAGAACACTGGTCTGGCTTGATTATAGGATTGATTATTGCAAGTTTTGGGATGGGCCAGGTTGGTTTATGGTGGAGAGATCTATGATTAATGTCATCTCCATGGCTAGCACAACAGTTGAGTAACACACGGTAATAAGAAATCCATGATTTTACTGCCTTAACCATTCTCAGAGAACCTTCACACAGTATTAATGAAGTTCTTTTGAGATTGAAAATTTATTTTGCAAATGACAAAAAAAAGAAAAGTACTTGAAAGACAGGGCTCATAGATTGTGCCACCTGAAGCCAGGCTTCAGAAATCTAGGTCCACTTTTTGTTACCATACACAATGCCTAACATCTGAAAGAACTTGCAGCTGAGTGTTTAATTTTGTTGGATAAATTGATTTTAGTGAACTTTACTAGATTGTTCAAATATAGTTGCTTTATTCAGCCTAAAACTTAAATGATATTTAAATATTTAATTGGTTTAGTTTGTAAATAAATAAATAATCCATTAAGGGATTTATTATTAAGTTGATTGTCTAAACATATAGTTGGTTTCCAGTAATTTGATCAGTAATATTGTTAAAGGAGACAGGATTTTTCCTTCAGAACAAGCTTTACAGACTTTTCTTTGAAAGGTGAATAGCTGTTAATAATAGCTGTAATGTTACTTGCATTTAATTCAATACTCTACATACTAATTGTTCTCCAGCATGTTCTTCATTTTACTTTTGCCAGATTGTAAGCATGAAAACACTTGTGTAAAGGGGGAGAAAACAATCTCTATTATTCAAGTGCAAGATTTAATTACAGTGTGTGATAATTGTATACAGTTGATCTTACATGAGACAGGTTATCCACTAAACCATGTCCAACAAACTATTCTTGACCAGGTATCTGCTAGATAGTTGAGAAAACAGCCATCTGAGAGGCTCATGTCGACTCATTTCCGTCTA
>NW_022196915.1:35904388-35915005 GCF_008632895.1 Mastomys coucha
AAAAAAAAGAAAAGAAAAGCTTTTTCTTTGTTTTGTTAAATTTGTTTTTTCCAAAGGGGAAATTAGTTGGTGTGTGTTTGTGTATGTCTTTCTCAGTGTATTGAACTCTCTTGAATAATTATGTAGTTGTATGAATGTCACATTAAGCCTAGAAGCTTCAGTGCCAAGTATGTATTTGCATATCTGGGTAGAAAGATATCTGAGATACAATAATCTTTTTACCTGAGCATAGTCCTGGAAAGTAGACCTGTGGATTTAGCAAAAGTGGTAAACACTGTAGAACAAAAATACTGTGTGTGTGCATGTGTGTGTGTACACACATGTGCGCATGCTAGCATCAAAGCACCAACCAGAAAAGCATCCAGTGTGCCAGACATTTCACCTGCCTGGCGCTGCAGAAGAACACAGTCATTGTTGCTGTATCAAAACCACTGTGAAATTGATAGAAATCTAAGGAAAGAGAAAGTGTTGGAAGCCTTTAAGTTACCTGTATTCTTTGAGCAGATGACAATCTTCTAGTCCTAAGGGAGGCTTGAGAACTCAAGGTGTGGTGAGTCAGAACTATAGAAGGCAAGTTTGAACTATTGGGATGCCCCAGAAAACCCTTTAGACATAGGGAATAAAAGCAGTGTAAATGGGATTTTATCTCGGCAGCCTCATTCTCTTTGGATTATAACAAGCATTCTGTAGCATCTCTTTAAAGAAAATGTTTAAACATTGGTGAGGGTTAAAGCTTTCATACTTGCATGTATATGTGCTTATTTTAGGAACAGTAGCTCACAAACAGCAAAAGAAAGGTGATGCCCTGTAAAGACTGAGTTCCTCTTCAGGAATATGGGCTTTAATGTGCCCCAGAGCTGAGTGTGCTCTGGTATACTTTTTAGTGAACAGCTTCTTAAGGATATACATTCAAGAAGAACAGGTTTTCACAATGTTGTGTCCTTTCCCAGTGCCAGCCCATTTCCAAGGCCTGGGTGTAAAGGCTAAACTGCACTTTCTCAATCTGGTAGGACCAGAAATCCTCATAGGTTGGCTGAACCTTCCTTCATTGGCACTACATCTTACCTGAGCTTCCCTTTCCTTATCCCAGCTTCCTAGAATATTTCCTAATAAGCTTCCAGTGTGCTGATCTCTATCTCAGATCCTGTTTCACAAAGAACCCTCTGGGAATGCAGTATGCCCTAGGAGGGTCAGAGGTGATTGGAGGCAAAGGTCGTAGACAGTTTGCTGTTTTTTCAATCAGGGATTAGGAAATATAGGAAAACTGGTAAGAAATTCAGAGCCACTGCATTTTTGGTTTACGGGATGGGTAGTGAAAGGCTGCAGCCCTATGAAAGTTGTGTATTAGGGTTAAAAGCCTTACTTGAGTTAATTTTAATGTAGAGTAAAATCATGCCTGACTAGGTGAGTTACTTAGGATTTCAAACTACAATTTCCTTACCTAGAAAACAGGAATAAGTCATTTCATGTGTTTGTGGTAATGTTTAAATAGTAGTTGCTTTGATGTGATTAAGTATTCAAGTCTATCTTTAGCATCATTCTTACTGCATAATTCTGGTTTATTTAGTGCCCAACCATACAAAGGAACCAAAGATAGCTTGAAAATGACATCAATCTACCCATTTCATTAGTTGTGGATAACTTGAGGGTGAACCTCTGAAAAGAATACACAGTAGCTGCCGTGCTAGTGGATGAATCCACTGTCATTCTTGACTTTCAGGTAGTCTGGATAATAATGTTCTATACCTGCTAAGAGTCTTGTCCCTGGGAATGAGGTTCTGGGTGGGAGGCCTGTTTGTAGGTTGAAGAGCCAGTTTTCCGTTGCTATCTTGAGCAAGAGCAGGGGCTTGGCAGAGTCTTAGTAGTATCTTGAAGGTATAGTGAGCAATCATAAGACACAGCGTGATCAGCAGATGTAGGGGGTGGTCAGAGAGGTTTACCATCTGTTCATTTAGAGACTGAGGAAACTCCAGGAAAGCAAGTGTCTGGAGAGTAGAGTAAGGACCAAAGTTGAAGGGCTGGCTGATTTTCACAAAACATTATGTTGTGCTTTTAGACTTCTGTTAGCATGGGCTCATGATCCATAGAGGACAGAGGTATCAGTATCTGTCTAGGATACTAAACAGCTACTATGTGCGAGTTTTGGATTCTCTGTATGTCATAGTTGCCATTTAAATAGTTTTAACTCTTATCTTGCTTTCAAATGAGTAAAAGATTCTAGAAAATTTTTCCTCACTTACAGCTCATGACACTCTATCACATCACCCTGAGTCACTGGAGGAATGAGTAATCCCAACTTGAAGTGCACACAGATTTAGGATACACTCATCACTCCAGGATGAGCTCTGCTGGATCTGTGTCTGAGACTACAAATGAGACTGAGGAGTCACAGGAACTTTGACACACTACCCATCTCTGTCAGAGGGTGTTAGGGCCTGGAGGCCTGTAACCTTGATGTATGTGTGTGAAAGGTACTGCTCCACATCAGCTAGAGTTATAAATCACAGGGTGAAAAGGAAGCAGAAATTGGAGGTGGGACATTTGATAGCACAAGACAAGGAATTCTGTCCTTGTTCCCAAGGAGTAATTCAGAAGAGTTTCAGAACTAGGTTTTCTGTCATTCTGTTCAGATGAACCACAGACAACTATAACAGTGACCTTGTACCTGTTCCCTTCCCCATGATCTGTAAGATTATATTTCCAACATATTTAATGCTTGTAGTTTGTTTCATTGGGAACTTCAATGAGACTTTTTTCATGGTTACAAATACAATTTAGGATGACAGCTTACTGGTGCTACCACTAGAATCTGCTCTTCGGCCCAGTGTGCATACAGCAACTAGATATGGGAGTTTAGTGTACTGTTGTGGATTCTTTTTGCTGTGTGGGGGATTCTGGTAGCAGAGAACAAATCCTTTGGGGTGTGTGGTCGGGTAGGGCTCCTTATATAGTTGTGGCTTTCCTGGACCCCCTCAAAGAGAAAAGATCTTCAAAATTGGCGTCTTCAGCTCTGCAGCCAAGGAGGAAGAGGCCCTAGCTTTGTAAATAAGATTTCTTTAGGGGGAGTGGTTTCTAGCAGAGTTCTTTGCCTCCACTACTTATCTCAGATTGTGGTATGAACCTAGGTAAAATACAAAAAGATAAGAGTAAAAAGATAAAAAACTTAAGAAGAGGGGAGAAATGACAATAACCCTAAAAGGAAGAATCATCAGTCAAATTTAACTTAGTATATGCACAAATATTATATGTATAGCTGCTTATGTATTAGTAATAATATGACACAATTGCAAATTAATTATTATTTGTAATTTTAAGTCAAAAGCATGCATATAATGTTCCAGGATCTTACTGTGTACTGATAACATTCTCTTTGTGAAAGAGGTGAATGCAGTGTGTGAGAGGGGCATATTGCTTCATGACCACCTACTGTGTTCCTGTCAAAGGAAGCCTATGAACTCCTGGGCCCAGACTTGGAGTTAGAGATTATGATTTCTTTTGGTTTGATTTTTTTTTTTTAAAGCCAGCTCTTGGGCAATCCTGGTTTAGTTTTGCAGATACTATTCAGGCATAGCTATTTGGTAATTTTTTTGGTTAGATTTTCTTTATGTGTATGAATGTTTTCCTGTGTGTATGTGTGCCATATACATGCTTGGTGTCCTCAGAGGTGCTGGATGCCTTAGTGGGAAACTGCAAACACAACCAGGATTCTTTGCAAAAACAAGTGCTCTTGCGCCAGTTATTGTGGTAGATGCCTTTAATGCCAGTACTGGGAGGGAGGAGAATTGGCACCAGAGGCAGGAAGAGTTCTGAGTTTGTGGCCAGGCTGCTGTACACAATGAGTTTCTAGACAGCCAGGGCTATGTAGAGACAATATCTCAAAAACAGATAAACAAACCAATGCTCTTAAGTACTGGACCATCTCTCCAGTCCTATATTTGTCATTTTTAAAAATTCAACTGAAGGGGCTGGAGAGATGGCTCAGCGGTAAAGAGCATGGTCTGCTCTTCTAGAGGTCCCGAGTTCAATTCCTAGTTACTACATGGTGGCTCACAAAGGGGTCTGATGCCCTCTTCTGGTTTGTCTGAAGACAGCTACAATGTACTCATATAAATAAGGAAATATTAAAAAACAACTGAGGACAAAATATAATTGAGTCTAGCAATCCTAATTAAGAGCATACATAGCTGAAATGAGTTTTTTTTAAAGCAATCTCTCCTACCTTTCCTTTCACCGAAATATCAAAGCACCAATTTACCCCATCAGTGAGACATTTGAGGGCGTTCTGCAGGGTGATGGCAGAAGTGTGACCTTAGGCGTCTCACTGCAGAGCATGTCAGAAGTTTGGTTGAAGTGTTACTTGCAGAGCAGTTTTCCTTTATTTTGTATTTAAATACTTTTAAATTGTTTTGCAATTGTGCATCTCTATAACTTTTTAAAAAGGACTAAGATGGTAGAATTTTGCCCCTAAATTATTACCATAACCAGAGTATAGAAGGTGCTAATAAATATTGAACATGAAGTGGAAGCTTATATAATGGTTAATTCCATGAGTTAAAAAAACCCAGGGATCAGCTACATGATCCTGGAGTATCTGTTGCACAGAATCAAAGGTTATTTGTGAAATTAAGAATTATTACTCTATCTTCTTGGGAAAGTGGAAATTATTAAAAATAGTGCAAATACTTTATTTAGGAGAGAGCCTGGCTCAGAATGTTTAATGTGTATGAGTTTGAAAGACTAGGGTTGAACCCAAGGCCTCTTGCATGCTAGAGAAGCACTCAAATCACTCAGTTATATTTCTGGTCCTTGGTTGCCTTTATTACTATTGAAAAGTGTTAGTGCTAATAATTTGTAAAATAAATTTATTTTAGCTTGATTATCTAAATATGATAATTCAAGGAAAGGGATTCAGGCAAGAAAAAGTGGACATAAGTTCATGTGTATAATAGCTTATAGCTTAGTGTGCTGGCTAGTTTTATGTCAGCTTGACACAAGCTAAAGTAATCTGTGAGAAGGGAACCCCAATTTAAAAAATGCCTTAATGAGATCAGGCTGTATGCAAGCCTGTAGAGCATTTTCTTAATTAGTGATTGATGGGGAGGGCCCTGTCAGTTGTGGTTGGGTTGATGGTCCTGATCTATAAGAAAACATGCTGAGTAAGCCAGCACTCTTCCATGGCTTCTACATCAGCTAGCTCCTGCAGGTTCCTGACCTCACTTCCTTAGATGAACAGTGACTTGGAAGTTTAAGCCAAATAATCCCTGTCCTTCCCAAGTTTCTTTGGGCATAGTGCTTAATCACAGAAGTAGAAATCCTAAGACACTTAGCATGCTACCTGTCAGCAGATCACTAATTGACATAGTCACCACACCCCTCACCTCCCCCACACACACTTTCTGGGATCTGTTGTTTGACAGGAAGATCTGCCTTTTTTTTTTTTTTTTTTTTTTTTTTTTTTTTTTTTTTAATTGAAGAGCTTGAGAGATTCTAGATAATACTCTTGCTCCACCTAGATTGAGTTACTAATGTTCTTTACACAGCTCTCTTTCCCAAGTTGATTGCTAACTGCTTGTGTATTTACGGAAATTAAATGTTTCCTTTTACATTTAATTACTCTTCTTTGTTATTAAAGGAGTTGGAACTTCTTCAACACAGCAAGTAAGTGGGTGGCAATTTTTTTTAAAGGTTTATTTTTATTTATGTGAGTACACTGTAGCTGTCTTCACACATACCAGAAGAGTGCATCGGATCCCATTTCAGATGGTTGTGATCCACCATGTGGTTGCTGGGAATTAATGCAGGACCTCTAGAAGAACAGTTAGTGCTTTTAGCCACTGAGCCATCTTTCCAGCCCCCTTGTTTGCTTTTTTAAAATATTTATTTTATGATAGTACACTGTTGCTATCTTTGGACATACACAGAAGAGGGCGTTGGATTCCATCACAGATAGCTATGAGCCACTTGTGGTTGCTGGGAATTGAACTCAGGACCTCTGGAAGAGCAGTTAGTGCTCTTAACTGGTGAGCCATCTCTCCAACCCATAATGTTAATTTTAATTTCCAATTTATAAGGAAAGTATACGTGTGTACTTTTTAAAATGTAGTTTTGAAGTAATTTTAAATTGATGGAAAATTTGCAAAATAAAAGATACTAAGAACTATTATGTCATTTGGAAAGATTTTTCCTTCTTAGCACTTCCCAGTTGTTCTTTGAGCACTTATTTTCTAATATAAGAAGATGCTCTGGGGTCACTAGTCCCATCCTTGGCACAACCTGGGAATCAGTCAGTTCTTAAAAGAGCTCTGAATCTCTGGTGGAATAATATCTTCTATTTGCAAGCCATGAATTTGGTGCTTGTTATTGGGTGTCATTGATTTTAGGCTTTCTTGGCAGACCAAGCAATAACATTTATATAGGTACACAAGTATATACCCACATGTATGTGTGTTTGTCTAAGTCTAAAGTAGAAATTCTCAGTGTACTATATGTATTATTTTCCTACCTAATTCCAATTCTGAGTTAAAGACAGAAAGTTAAAAAGTGAGAGGTTCACAGTTATTATATATAGTGTTTGATTTGGCAAGTGATTATCTATTGTGCTTAATCTTATCAGACTGATGTTATTCCCTACTGGGGCCAGCCATTTTATTGCACAGGCCACAGGCATGCTCATTTTAGTGAAAGCCATATTTTTGATTTAAGTGGTAGAAATCTGAAGAGTATATTTTAAATGTCTTTGCCACACAGTTTACTCAGTTTCTCATGATGCATTCATGTTTTAAAATGTCATAGCCAATACTTAGGAATTACCAATTACAGTCTTGGAAGGGTTAGCAAAATGGAAGAACAGATAGTCTACCTGATGAGTCCTCATAATCAAGCTTTCCTTGGTTGTCACTGCTGGCACTGAGTCATCCCACAGTGGATGCTGACTGGGAAGCTCTGAGAAACGTCTACCATTTCACGAAATCCCAGGAAATTTAGGAGTAGGTGGCTTAAGTAGCAGCACAAGATACACTGGATTAGCTTGTTCTTGAGCCAAGAAGAATCCTTAAGCTGTGGTCATTTGTTCTTGGTGCTATGCAATATTGAGTTGGCCATTATGACCTATCAAGCCTTTTATGAACAGGTTAGTGTTTTGACACCCGACTGCCAAGGTCTTAGATCACCTGTATTATGTGTCTGTTCATCAACACTTGTATCAGGAGTATTTTGGTGTGCCTGGAAGAGGTGAGACCCAAAACTAGAAACCTGTAAGACCAGACAACGCAGGAAACTGCTTCCAGATGCTGTTGACATGCCAGGCCTTCAAGGCATGCCTTCAAGCAGTATTTATCCTTGGCTGGCTAGTGTTCTTGTTAAGCAAGACAGAGGTGACTAGGGGCAGATTGAGGGTAGGAATTTGCTGGTTAAAGTCTGTTCCAAATAGGGCATAGTGGCACATATACCTTTAATCCCAGCATAAAGGAGGCAGAGGCAGGCAGAAGATCTGAGTTTTGAGGATAGCCAGGGCTATACAGAGAAATGTTATCTCAAGCCAATACAAACAAACTAAAACCAAACCAAACAAGCAAAAAGCAAAGCAAAGCAAAATAAAACAAAACTCAGAACAAACAAACCTGTTCCCTTCAATTCTCCTCATGGAACAAAGTCAGATGATTGAATAAGCTATATTATTTGGCATAAAGAAAACAATAAGCTTAGATGATTTCAGATGATTGAGTAAGCTTATACTTAATCAGCTCCATGGAATGCTTTCACAGTGATTACTAAATTCCGTCCTCATAAGTCACCTGGTGGGAAATGACTATTACCGAGTTTTATAGATAAGGAAGGAAATGAGAATGACACTTCCAATGATTACCCAGATAGCAAGTGATCATGGAAACTCTCTTTGTCTTAAATTCAGTGTTTGTGCAATAAAACATTGTGTTGGGCAACAGCTTGTATTATGACTTTGTTTTCATTCCCGGGAGGATGTTATTGAGGGAATCACATATTGTCATGTGAAAGTATAAAGGCAGCAGACATACTTGCATTTAAGATCTAAATACCAACAAGGTCATTTACTTAGGAGTCCTGTTTTTGCTTCCTGGAGTTGTGTTCTTTGTTCATACGGCAATGTATTCTTTTATATAACAGCATTTAGTCCAGTTGGTAGCCACACACTATCTTTGTAGCTTTGCATTAATGAATGCCTCCTCACTCTACTATAAAAAAACATGGGAAGAGAAGGCATTTGCTTTTATTCAATTCCCTGTTCTTTGCAGTGTCTGATATGAAAGAATTTGTTGAAAGGGTAACTAATGATAAGATATAGGAAGAAAATGGGCCAAATTTTGCCACAGACTGGGACTTTGAGAAAAACCCAAACAAACCAACCTTAGGTCTTGGTTCTTTTACTTGCCAGCTCCCTCCCCCTTCCCCCTACCTCATCTCCCTTCTCTCAGTAAAACTCTTTGTGGTGGTTCAAATAGGTTTGGCCCCCATAGGCTCATGTGTTTGAATTCTTGGCCTTGGGGGATGGCACTATTATTAGGATGTGTGTTCTTATTGGAGTAGGTTTTGCCTTGTTGGAAGTGTGTCATTGTGTAGGTGGGCTTTGAGGCTATGCTCAGACTCTGCCCAGTGCAGAAGAGAGTCTCTTCCTGGCTGCCTGCGGGATCAAGATGTGGAGCTCTCCGTGTCTCCAGCATGATGTTTGCCTGCACACTGCCATGCTTTCTGCCATGATTATAATGGACTCAGCCTCTGAAAGTGTAAGCCAGTCCCAATAAAATGTTTGCATCTATAAGAGTTGCCTTGGTTGTGGTGTCTCTTTGCGGTGTCTCTTTGCAGTAATAAAACCCTAACTAAGACACTCCTCTCTCCTTCCTCCTCCACTTTCCTTTGCATTTGCACCCCTCCTCCCTCACTCCTTCGAGAACTCTTAATTAACGAGTGAAGGTTGTTAGCCATTTACAAGGAAAATACAAGCCACTGATTGTTGAAAAGGGCTTCAGAAGTTCTGAGATGCTTCACTATAGTCTGAATTAAAGCAACTGTTGGATTCCTTTGGACTAGTATTTTTATAATAAATTTCTCTTTCTTTCCTGATCTTAAAAAGTCATGTAGTTTTATTTAGTTATGAAACTAAGAAGAAAATTTCAAAATCATAGAATTTACATACTCTTTACCCAGTTGTTAATAGTTGGTAGCATTTGTCAAGCTGGCTTCATTTTTCTTCCTCAGTGTTTGTTGTTAATATTGATGTTATTTAAAGCACATGCAACCCATGTCATAAATGTCAAGCTTTTAAAAAATAGCCCTGTGCTATCATAATCCATAAAAGATAATTCTTTCAGTTGCTAGCATATAATTCCTACCTATGCTCAAATATCCATTGTTTAAAATTATCCTAAAATTGTTTTGTTTAGGATCAAACATACTTTATATTACATTATTTCTCCAAGTCTTTTTAGTTCATAACAATTCTTTCTCCTACTTTTAAAATTACTGTCTGTTGTATATACCTGATCATTTATCTCATACCGTACTTTGTCTTATAGGTTTGGCTTATCATCTTTGTGACCAAGTTGTTGTTCTTATCCTTATCATTAAAAAAAATGTAAGACTCATAATTGTAGTGCATGTTTTAGAAGTTTAGTGTGACATTTTTATCCAGTGTGCAGATTAGATCAGAGTAATTAATATACCCATCAGTTCAGTGCTCCATGGAGGCTCTTGAGTTTATATATTGCAAGAAAACCTGACCTTTGTCTTGTCTTCTCAAAGATGTTGGTATAGTGAAAAATTTTGGAAGACAAAGGTATTGTCTCTCATCTGGAGCAAAGGACAGGTAAGCTTACCTACCCATATAACATTAGAATTCCATAATGTTAGTGTTATTTTCCTCAAATGCAACTCACTATGAGCATCTTTAGGTTGCTCTGCTAGAACAAGGGCTCAGAGAATCAGAGCATAATGATGGTTCTCTGGCTATTACTGGGGTACAGACAACAGGCTGACTTTGCTCTCTGTATTAGTCTGGGTCTTCCAATAGAGTGCATATGTATCAACCGTATCTCTTACTCATCTGTGTATTCCTAGCTCTCCTGTGTATAAGCTCAACATACTGTGTTTAAGAGTTCCTAGAGGCACTGGAGAGATGGCCCAGAAGTCAGGAGCTCATATTTTAGTAGAGGACCTGAGGTTGTTTCCCAGAACCCACAGCAGATGGTTCACAACCACCTGTAACCCCAGCTCTGTGGGATCTGATTGATTGATTGTTTGTTTTGTTTTGTTTTTTCGAGACAGGGTTTCTCTGTGTAGCCCTGCCTGTCTTGGAACTCACTCTGTAGACCAGGCTGGCCTCAAACTCAGAAATCCTCCTGCCTCTGCCTCCCAAGTGCTGGGATTAAAGGTGTGTGCCACCACCGCCCGGCGGGATCTGATTCTATTCTTGATACTCCATGTGCATCTGTTTTTAATAGGCACATAGCCTGTCCACATATCCCACATGTGCATAATAATAAAAATCTTGTTTTAAGAAAGAGTTACTTGGCTGGGCGGTGGTGGCACATGCCTTTAATCCCAGCACTTGGGAGGCAGAGGCAGGCGGGTTTCTGAGTTCGAGGC
>NW_022196915.1:35915050-35927016 GCF_008632895.1 Mastomys coucha
AAAAAAAAGTTACTTTAAGCTGAGTGGTGGTACATGATTCACCCCTGCTTTGTAATGAGTCTAGGGCCATCCTTATATGACACCCCGCTTTAAAAAAAAGGAAAAGGAAAAGTCCATAAGCATTTCTGTGGTTATGTTTCCATTTGATAGTTGAGCACTTTATATGAAATAGCAATTGACTTGTAAAAATAAGATTTATTTTCTAGAGTAATTTTAGGTTTCTCCCAGGAAAACAGAAAATACAGAGTTTCTGGCAACAAGAAATGGCCAGTTGAGACTGCATATTCCCCATTCCTAGGAGTTCTCATTAAGCTCACCTTCAGAGAGTTCAGGCAGTTTCCCCTGCACTGGTTTTTCACAGCACATCCCCAAAGCCTGCCAATTCTAGCCATCTGTTCTAGCTCATCTCCCACACCCAGTCCTTGTCCTATCTCCTTTCCTCCGAGACTGCCTGTAAATCTATTCTATCTTCCCCTCCCTGTGAGATCCATGTATCTTAGACCCCTTATCTTTTTCCTAACCTCTTTAGGTTTATGGATTGCTGCTTGTTTATTATACTTAATGGCCAATATCCACTTGTAAGTGGTAAATACCATATTTGACCATATATGTCTTTCTGGCTTACCTCTCTCAGGATTTTTTTTTTTCTAGTTCCATCCATTTGCCTGCAAATTTCATGATATCTTTTTTTTTTGAGACAGGGTTTCTCTGTGTATAGCCCCTGGCTGTCCTGGAACTCGCTTTGTAGCTCAGGCTGGCCTCAAACTCAACAAAGATCTACCCGAATCTACCGCATGAGTGCTGGGATTAAAATGCATGTGCCACCATGCCCAACGATATATTTTTTTTAAACAGCTGAGTAATACTCCATTGTGTAAATGTACCACATTTTTTTTTTTTTTATACACTCTTCTGTTGAGGAACATCTAGGTTGCTTCCAGTTTCTGGCTATTATGAATACAGTAGCAACAAAAATGATTGAGCAAGTGTCCTTGTGGTAGAATAGAGTATCCTTTGGTTATATCTTGAGGAAGATTGATTTCCAATTTTCCAAAAAACTGTCATATTGATTTCCATAGTGGCTGTATAAGTTTGTACTTCCACAGCAATGGACGAGTGTTCCTTTTACTCTACATCCTTGCCAGCATGAGCTGTCACTTGTGTTATTAATCTTTGACATTCTGACAGGTGTAAGATGGAATCTTAAAGTAGTTTTGATTTGTGTTTCCCCGGTGGCCAAGGATGCTGAACATTTCTTTAAGTGCTTCTCAGTCACTTGATTTCTCTATTAAGAATTTATATCTGTACCTCATTTTTGAATTAGATTTTTTTTTGGTATCTATATTTTGAATACTAGTTCTATATCAGATGTGGAGTGGGCAAAAAACTTTCCATTCTGTTGACTTTCACTTTGTTTGAATGATGGTGTCCTTTGCTTTAGAGAAGCTTTTCAGTTTTATGAGGTCATACTTAATAATTGCTGATCTTAATTGCTGTGCAGTAGGTGTTCTGTTCAGAAAGTTATCTCCAGTGCCAGTGCAAGTTTATTTCCCACTTTCTCTTCTTAGGTTCAGTGTATCTGGTTTTATGTTGAGTACATCTTTGATGTACTTAGATTTGAGTTTTGTGAAGGGTGATAGGTATGGATCTATTCTTCTGCATTCTTCTACATGCAGACATCCAGTTTGACCAGCACAATCTGTTGAAGATGCTATCTTATTTCCAGTGTGTATTTCTGACTTCTTTATCAAAAATCAGGTTGTGGATTTATGTCTGGGGCTTCAGTTCAATTCCATTGATCAGCATGCCTACTTTTATACCAGTACCATGTGTTTTTTATTACTTTAACTCTGTAGTACAACTTGAATCATCAGAGACACTTCCTATAGCAGCAGATGGGAACAGATGCAGAGACCCACAGCCAGGCATTACATGGAGAGAGAGTCTAAGTGGGAGGTTTCTGTTAAATCTCTCTCTCCAGAGCTAAGGGAATCCAGTGGAGATCGTAAGAGCCAGAGAGGATGGAAGAAGACACTAGGAGAACAAGGCCCTCTGAATCAATGAAGAAAGCCAAAGATGCTTACAGAGACTGAAGCAGCAAACACAAGGCCTACATGATTCCGCACCAAGTCTTCTGTGTACATATTACAGCTTTTAGCTTTCTATTTTTTGAGACTCCTGACCATGAGAACAAGTGGATCCTGGACTCTTGTTCCTGCCTTTGAGACTCCTTTCCTCCTCTTGGGTTGCCATGTTCAACTTTGATATGGTCATTTTTGCTTCATCTTATTATATTTTGTCATGTTTGGTTGCTGTCTCTTAGAAGTCTGTTCTTTTCTAATGAGACAGAAAGGGAATAGATCTGGGGGGGTGTGTGTGAGCTGGGAGATGTAGAGGGAGGGGAAACTGTAATCAGGATGTACTGTATGAGAAAAGAATATTTTCAATAAAAGGAGAAAAAGGGAGGAAGGAAGGGAGAGAGGAAGAAAGAGAAAATGCAGAGTTCCCATGAATGTTCTGTTCCCATTCATGCACATGGTGCTGTTAACATCTCTACCATAGTAGTATGTATTACAATCATCATCACCAGATCTTAAATTTACATCAGGGTCTAGTGTGGGTGGTATAAATTCTATAGGTTTGACAAATGTATAACATGTATAAAGAATTTTATAGTCTTCAAAAATCTTTTAATTACTTGTCCCCATTGATTGGCTACCTTCTTTTTTTTTCACATTGTTTTTTGAAGATGTGCTTTTCCCAGAAGGTCATATTATTGCTCCTCTATAGCCTATAACCTTGCCACATAGACCTCTTTGACTTAATAATATATGCATTGAGCTGCGACTTTGTGTGGCTTGTTAGTTCACTACTTTTTAATGCTTAGCAGTATTTCCTTTGTGTAAATATACTGGTTTGTTTATTCATCTGCCTACCAAGGAACATTGTTTGCTTCCAAGTTTGCCAGTTATTAATATGGCTTTTATGATCATCTGTATGAAGGTTTTTATGTTGACATAGTTTTCAGCTCATTTATATAAGCATCAAGAAATGTGGTTATTTACACAGTAAGAGGATACCTAGTTTTGAGAGGAAAATAAATAAACCTGCAAAACTGCTGTCCACCATGACTGTCCTATTTTCCTTACCATTAGCAGTGAGAATATTCACTGCTTCACATTCTAACAGACATTTGGTGGTGGTCTCAGTTTTGGCTTTTGTTACATGTACGGAGTAATTTGTGACTCTCTAGTAAAAGTGTTAGCAAATTACCTTTTATATGTTTACTTTCTTCTTTCATCTGTTTCTTTTTAGACAAAATCATTATGTAGCCCCAAGCTGTTTGGGAATTTATTATGTAGCCCAGACTGGCCCTTAACCAGACATCGATCTTCCTGCTTCAGTCTCCCAAGTGCTGGGATTATAGGTGTGAACCACCAAGCCCATTTTACTTTCCATCTTTTCTGTTGTTTATATTTTAGGATCTTTGCCTGTATTTAATCATATTATTCAGGTTTTTTTGTTTCAAATTTTCTTAAAAATAGTTTGAATAGTTCTTTTATCATATATATCCTTTATAATTAACTCTGTTTTTCACAGATTCAAAATTGTTAATATAAGTCCAATTTTTCAATTATTTCTTTCACAGCTTGTCCTCTGCTGTTACAGCTAAAAAGTCATTGTCATTAAAATCATTCAAGTTTTCCTCTGTTGTGTGGTAGGCATCTTATAGTTTTGCATATTACATTTAAAGTCTATATTTTATTTGAATCAATTGTTAAGGGTGTAAGATCTTGTATTCTTTCCCCTTCCCTCCCTCAACCCCTCCCTCACACTCTCTCCCTTCTTTCCTTCCTTCCTTCCTTCCTTCATTCATTCTTTTATTTTTTTCTTTCTTAATTCTGATAGAGATTGAAAATAGGGCTTTGAACATGTTAGATAAATACTCTAGCACTAAGTGCAATGTACTCTAGGTCCTGCAAAGAAGCCCTGACAGGTCATTTCATGAATCTCTGAAGGTGACGTCTAAGTTGCATTGGAGATTCCAGGACTATGAAACCTGCACGGGTGGAGTGGAGCTGGTCCAAGAATGAGCTATGTTTACTGCTGGAAGGATGGAGCTATTCAGGCCCTTTGAGGTCCAGATGATTTTATTATGATCTCCAGGAGTTGGACATATAACTGCAGGACTTAGTGTTTGTCTTTTGGGTTTTGGTCTTACTATGATCCAGTCTTTTCTTGCTGTGCCCCTTTATGGTTGCTGGAATTGAGTGTGTTTATTGAGTGCCATCCTATATTGGAACTATGTCCCTTGTTTTTTATTTTCATGTTTTACTATTTGTAGATTTCATATGTGAGTGTACTGTTTGAACCATTTGCACTCTTCCTTCTCCTCCTCCCAACTTCCCCCATGTTGCACTAACCACCCCTGTCCAATTCATGACCTCCCCCTCTATAATTGTAAGTTATTTTGTTTGTATAGATTATACACATATATATTAACATACTGTGTCTAATTAGTGGGGATATTTGCACATATTTAGGGTTGAAATATTGTCTCTAAAAACTCTGGGTCAACCTCTCTCATTAGCCAATAGCTCTTTGTCTTGGGGCAGGGCCTTGTGAAATTTCCCTCCATCCACACTGGCCTGTGAATGAGAGGTGTCATGATGGTTAATATTGTCAACTTGTCAGAATCTAGAATTTCTTAGGAGACAAAGCACTAGACCGGATTAACTGAGGTAGGAAGAGCACTCTAAATGTAGACAGCATTGTTCCATGGGATCCAGGACTGAAGACAAAGGAGCACAGGTACCAATGCCAGCACTTGTCCTTTCTGCTGACTGTGGGCCAAATGGCAACAGCTGCTTCAGGCCTTTCCACCACCCTGATATCCTGTATTTCAAACTATAACCCCAAATAAACCATTCTTTAAGTTGCTTCTGTGAGATACTTTGTCATAGCAATGGAAGAAGAAAGAAGATACATACTTCTAGTCCTTTTGTAGAGTTCTGAGGATTATTACATACCCACACATGGCAAACGTTAACGTCAAACCTCTGACCTAAAACTGAATTTCTTCTCAGGTTGTATTTTTCGCCCTTTGCTTCACAACATATAAATTTTGTTTTACTTTTATAATGAAGTTTTTTCACAAACAGTTTTGTTTAAACATAAAGCTAAGCAACAAATATGCATGACTAAGACATGCCATCTCATATTTACAGTCCCTTAGATCCTCTAGTTCACTGACCACCACCTAGGCTAGCAAGGGCTAGGTGTTGGAGGCGATCTAAAATGTCACAATCGAGAGATCAAGAATGGGAGATGGCATCAAGGTTGAAGACAGGGTGTCCTACCTGCCTGGTCCTAAGGCCTGGACCCTGGATTGAAGATCAACAGTGAAAGAAGATCAGCCAACTTTTGGCCAAGTGGAAATGAAACCATGTGATTCTTGTTGCCTTCCTGCTGACCCTGCGGCTTTCTCACTACCAGGTCCTTGTACTTAATTCTGCTCAGGGTTTTGTGTGAATGTTACAGCAAGGGTTCTCTTGCCTTAGCTAGTAGATTGAGACACTGTTAGAAATGGTCACTTTAAATATTACTGCTTGGTGACCTTTATTCTCTGTAACTGCTGTGTGTCCCTATTCCCAAGCTTTGACATTTCATGTGTTTCCATGTTTAGTTAGCATAATCATACCCTTCAGTTCACAAGGTTTCATACATGCCAATCTTTATTGACTAGTTTTCAGTTGTCAAAACCCTTAGCCGCTCAACCATCTCTGCGTTAGTTTGCAGTCAACTCTACTTAGGCCAGCTTACCACCATACAATTAGAGAAGCATGAGGGATTCCAGAAATGTTGAATTTTACCCCCTTCCCCATCCCAGCTGTTCAGATACTTTATCATGCTGGATATGTGTGGGCAGATGCTTTATATCCAAGACTTACACAGATGATTGTAGCCCACAGGGAACAGAAAAAGGTGCAGAGGAAGTAGGAAGACTAAAAAGATTAGAAGTGGAGGGGGAGTAAGTTGTGGGGATGGCTTCTGTCTTTGGAACTCTTTGGGCAATGTGTCTTGTCCTGACATGTTCATGGCTTACTCTGTTGGGAAGCACATTGTAATAACTGGGCATGGCTCCATATACCTGCCTTTAAAGATTCTCTTGGAAATTACATCTTATTTTAAAGCCTTGGTATGCCTTTGGTAGCCTAGCTTTAGGACTACTTCTAAAATATTGAACCAGGAAAGAAGTCATAAACTAGATAATAGAAACTTTGCAAATAATAATGAAAGAAGTGGAAGCAGCTTAGAACAAGACAGATTGGAGCAAGACCCGCCTGACCACTTTTTAAGAAACAGCAACAGGAAGATGTCTGGCCATTGATTGAGACCCAGAGCAGTAGGCAGGCGAAGCTACAGGGTCAGAACAGGAAGTTATGAAAAAATTTTGCAGTTTTTCAGTTTTTTTCTTTTTTTTTTTTTGCATGTGTGACCAATTTTATTTTTTTTTAAATTAAGGAATCAGCCAGCAGAGGGCTCTCAAAGGAACTTGAGTTCTCTTAAATATTCATGTGGCATCTTTGAGCTTTTAGTTCTTTTTTGTATTAAACATTTTGAAAAGGGTAACCAAAACAAAATCAAATGAGTGAGCTGGTGAAATAGACTAAAGCCTCAGCATGCAGCACTAATACTGAATCTCAGCAAAAGGTCAGTAGGTGGCACATGTCTGCAGCCCACAGGTCCTGTTTCCTGTACCCAGCCATAGACAGTACTGAGGTTCTTGCTTCTTTGTTTTCGAAGTAGGGGGTGAATAGTGATGGTTTGTGTAAGTAAATGTGTGACGTGTTGGAAATACACTGAATACAAAAGGTAAACCTCTTTCCAAGTAGTTATCATTGTTACTATTTTTAGATTTAATTTATGAATAACTTTGAATGTTATGCCTGCACATGTATGTACACCATTTCCATGCAGGTGTCTGCAGAGGCTAGGGCTTCAGAACTGGAGTTACAGATCATTATGAACTGCTCAGTGTTGATTTTGCGAACCAAAGCTAGGTCCTGGGCAAGAGCAACAAGTGTTTTTAAACTATTGAGCCATCTCTCTACTTTATTCCCTTTTAAAAATAGTTATAAGACATTTGCCAAATAAACTGAAACAATATGAATAAAAATTGGTCACATATGAGGCTGTGTTATTTCTGTTCCTCTCAAGGTTTAGGGAACAGAGAGTGGACTACTAGATTCTTAAATTCTCCACTTCTGGTAATCTGCGGTTAGCTGTTCTATATTTACCTGAAGTTTGTGTGAGTGGGTTTGGATTACATTTGGTGTGACTTTAGCAGTAGGGACTAATTTTGTGTGTGTGTGTGTGTGTGTGTGTGTGTGGTTGTGAGGCCTTGAGCATGCTAGGCAAGTACTTTATCACTGACCTTCACCCCTAGCCCTAGAGCTATTGAAGAGTACAAGACCCTTCAGTAAGGGATTCAGAGAATAGAACACTATAAATACCACCTTCTTCCTTACTGTGAGCCTGGATCTAATGCCAATATCTTTTTCTTCATTTCTGGAGCTCCCAAATTTTGGGATTTTCTCTGACAAATAATGGGGCAAAATTAAATGGTTTCTTGAAGCAAATGAGCACTTTAGAGCCCCTTTAGCCTCTGGATGGTTGGCCACCACTCTTGGATAGAATCACACCACTGCCATGCTTTATAGATGTGTGGTGTGTCAGGGAGCTGGTTCCTTGTGGTGCATATGCTCATGGACATCTGCTCTTACTCCTTGAAACCCTTCTTTGGGAAACTGTTCTGACTCCATATGACTTCACCAAAGTGCTCAATTCCACCCTCACAAAGGTGGTGTGTGTAGTGTCATGGCTATCAGATTCCTTATGGAGACCCTTCTCATACTGGTGAGGTGTGAAATAAGTACTTCTGCTCTTGCTAAATTGAAAGATTGCATACTTTAGCTACTAATGGGGAGTGAGCCTATTACAGGCCCTTACATCTATTTTTCTAACACTACCATGATCATGCCAAAGTGTTTTTATTATTTTTGTTTTTGGTATATCTTGTCTTATTCCTTTACTTTCAGACGACTTGTATCTTTATTTAGAATGTTCTTCTTGAAAAGAGTATAGAGGTACTTCTAGTTCCTCTCCAGTCTCCTATCTAAATTTAAACCATATTATTATCTACTTACAGTTAGTATGGTTTTTGGTACCATTGGGCTTGAATCTAGGACCTTATTGTTTGAATTTCTTAGTTTTATTAGCCCTTTTTTTCTGGATTTAAAAAATGATTAGATTTTTTTTTTTTGTTTTATTGCCTTTTAGTTTAGTGGTGGTGACAGTTTATTGTGTGTGTCTCTGTCTGTCTGTGTGTCTCTGTCTGTCTGTCTGTCTGTCTGTCTGTCTGTCTGTCTGTCTCTGTGTATGTGTGTGTGTGTGTGTGTGTATACTAGGCTGACCAAGACTAGTATGGAACTGACTGTCTCTGCCTCCCCAGTGTTGGGTTAACAAATACACACCACTTAGCTGGACTTTTTAAATGTAGGTCCCAGGGATTGAACTCTGGTCATTCAGGTTCAATGGCACAAGTGCTTTTAACCTGCAGAGCCATTTCACTGGCTCTTATAGACAACTTCTTTATCACTCTTGCACATTGCTGTCATATCTCTAGGTGAGCCCATTACTAATGGATGACTGACGTTCATTCATCATTCAACAATAAGTACATGGAAGTTGTAGCTGTTAGGGCCTACATAAAATATTAAGGTCTAGATGGAATGTTAAAGCCTAGGTAAAATGTTAAGGCCTAGGTAACAGTGACCTGGCTAGCCTGCCATTATAAGGAAACTTTCTCATATGTTTCTGCTGTTACTAGGAAACTTTCTAATGCTAAGATTGACTATATTTTCTGTTATGTTTTGTGCCCTTGGAAACCAATCATGATAGATGTCAGAACTGTTTTTCATAGTTACCCACAATAAGCTTGGACTCACCCAACCCACTTCCTGCACCTATGTATAGGTTTTTATGGTATTCGCCTCTATAAGCTGCCCCTGAGATGGATCCCAACATAAGACAGACACTTGCACCAATATAAGAACTTATTTGGAATAAGATTTCCATTTTGAGTAGTGAGTAAAGGGAAGTGAAAACTTCTGGTTTCTTTGGAAAGTCAGTTATGTCAAATGATGTTTTGCTGGGGCACACAATTGAATCAGACACATGATGTTTAGAAGGAATATAAATACGACCCACCAGGCAGGGGATGATGCTGGATGCTATTGGTATGCCTTACCACTGTTTATTGGTCACTGTTTGCCTTTGCTCCATCAAGAGAAACAGACCAAAAAGACTTCTGGTGTGTTCTGCCAGCTTCTTGCAGCTTCCAAGGACTCAGGCCAGTTGGCAGAGTGAAGTGGAAGTTTCTGGTTATGTCTGCTGATATAGACTCCCTTGAAGTTTTACTAAGACAAACTCATGAGGAGTTTTGCTGAGACAAGACCTGTGGGAGGCCATGTGATGTTCAGAGGAAGTATAAATAGGACTCAATGGAGAGCTTGCATAGCTAGCTTTGCAGTGCTTCATTGGTCTTGAGTCTTCATTTTTACTTCACTTCATTGAGAGCATGACAGAGAACTTTTCCTGGTGTCCCTGCTGGTCCTGGTCAATCCTGCTGACTTGTGCCAATTTGGTGGAGGCCTTGTTTCTGTGCCACCATTGCTGATTCATATTTGCTATCATCACACTACTGAACTGAACTACTGGTATCCAGTCAATTGGATATTGAAATTGCCCCAAGGAACTACTTCTAACCAGCAAACATCAGAGCCTTGCTGTTGCGTCTGGATCAACCAGCCATTGCTGATTTGTGTGACCTGAACTGCTGATATCCTGACAATGCAAACTATTTCTAAAAAGGTCCACATCCTTCTGGAAGGTGGGTAGTGGTCTAGAGGGGAAGTTAAAGCATTTAAGAACCCTTATTAAAAATAGGGTTTGAAAAAAAATCTAAGCCTACAGTAAAGTTTAAGTTCCCAAGACCTCCCTTGGAACTGACATTCTACTTGGCAGAAAGAAACATGTATGTAAAGTAAATAACATCCTGGTTGGCAAGTTAAGATGAATGCTAGAAAAGTCCTATCCTGGTAGACAAGGTAAGACATGAATGTTACATGAGGCAAGTCCCCTGCCGCAGTTGAATACCTCAACCAATAGAAACGGGATAAATGCATGACAAAAACATGTTCCTAAGGAAATACCCTATCCCCAAATCCTGATTGGTGGAATAACTTGGCACAGATGTTTGTGGATTTTAGGTTTAAAAGCCCTGCAGGATTAGAGTCATGGTTCAGTTCATGAATCTGGACCATGGCCCTGGTCAACTAGTCCTGGGGTATATGCTCAATAAACTATCCCCGTGTTACTGAGATCAGTGTTTATGTGGTTTGTAAAGTGATTCCTGGACACTGACATCAGCAACTCCCTTAAGCACTTAGATGTACACATTCCAAGAATTTCTGACAAATCTTTCTTTACTGTATAATGAGCCTTATGTATATAAAACTTGCAAAATGAAGGGAGTGTGAGCAACTGCAGAGCTGGGGCAATGCAAATGCTTCCTAATTGACTAGGTGACAAAACACTTAAGTTATTCACAAACATCTGATGATGAACTAGGGGGACACATGTCACACTGGAGAATGTAGTTATCAATAACATAGGGAGAGGTTGTGGTCAATGCTCTAGATCATGGCCAAGTAAGTTTGTAGAATATTTTGTGTGACAGAGCTGAGTCTGGGCAACACATTCTGGTGCCAACTTTTGTTTTTTGTTTGGTTTTTAAAAGATTTATTTATTTTATATGCATGTGGATGTTTTACTTGGAAGTACGTCCATGTACCACATGCGTCCAGTGCCTACAGAGGTCAAAAGAGGGCATCAGATAGATCCTCTGTAACTGGAGTTACAGATAGTTGGGAACTGCCATGTGGGTACTGGGAACCTATCCTGGGTCCTTTGCAAGAGCAACACATGCTCCTGACTGCTGAGCCATCTCTCCAGTCCCTGATGTCACTGTGTTGAACACTGAAACTTTTCCTTCCATTTTCAAGGTTTCAGATGCACCATAACATGTAAAGACACCAGGGATACTTTGAATTTGTGTATCCTCTGAAAGGGTCTTACCCTTTAGAGAAGCCTGGTGGTCAAACAATCTAGGATTGATGATTTTCTTTTAGTGCAGTTTAGCTTTTTGTCTAGCACAGGAGGTATAGAAAGGAAGCAGAGAAAAAAAAACCTGGGAATTACAAGAAGCACAGGCCCATTACCTTTCATCCTTGGAAAATGTGAGCTCGTCCTGACATGTCAGGCTTTTAGTCTTAGAGACTGGTTTGAAGAGACTGAGTGTTGAACTTAGGTGGCATTTTCCTCTATTTTTTCTCTTTTGGGAAATTTCCTAGTGAAGACTTCAATGGTGTTTTTTGTTTTGACTTCTTTTACTGAATTTTTGGAAACTTGAATTGCTTAAAGGCATTTGTAGATTGTGTGAAGTAGTCTGAATTTTGAGCTTTAATTCCACAATGGCCTTTCACAGCAGATTTTATTTTCCTCTGTGTGAACACTTTCTATGTGGGCATCTTACTTACAAAGTAGCCTGAGTGAACTTAGTGTCTCGTATCATCATGGTGATGTTTCTTTAAAAGCTCACTTGTATTTATATAAAATATATTCTCATCTATTTTTATAGGATTTAATTTGCATTTATTGATGATCAGTTGATTGAGATAGGGCTTTGTTGTTGCAGCCCAGGCTGGTCACGAATTCATGATTTTTCTGACTCAGCCTCCTTGATACTGGGATTACAGGCATGTTACTACCATGCTGCTGCTTTCTGTCCCCCTCCTCCTCTTCCCCCTCCTCCTCCTCTTCCCCCTCCTCCTCCTCTTCCC
>NW_022196915.1:35927078-35928655 GCF_008632895.1 Mastomys coucha
TCCTCCCTTGCCCCTGGGTCCAAGTTTTTCTGGCTGCCTTGGAACTCACTGTGTAGCTCTGGCTGCCCTCAGACTCATGGAGATCTGCCTTCCTCTGCCTCCTGGGTGCTGGGATTAAAGGCAAGTGTCACCAGTTGCCCAACTACATGCTTCTAAAGGTAAACCAGCACCGAGTTTTGAGATGCATGGTGTTATTGAAAGTCTCCATGATGGACACTTTTTGGTACCTATTCCCTTGTGTGGACTCTCTTCATCAGCTAGCATTTGGCCTATGACTTGCATTCACTGATAGGAAATGGTAGAAGTGGTCTAAGGTGGATTCAGTGATTACACACTTGTCACGACTATGTCCTCTGGCTTCCTCTGACTGGGATATTTGCTGCTAGACACCCTGGACTGGTTTAAAGGAAAAATTTACTACATTGCTGCACAGATTATGTAGAAAGTGGTCAAGTTCCAGTTGTCTTTTGCCTTTGCTTAGACTCTATGTGACTCTAGTCTTAGCAGCCATATGATGTCCAATTAGATAAGCTATGTTAAGAGACCAACAGAACAACGTCACTGAGCCCAGCTACCAATAGAAAAGTGAGACAAACAATGACCTTTGTTTCAACCTCTTAGTTTTAAGGCATAGACTTATAGCACTCATGACAAGACTATTAGCCACAAGACTCCAGATGACATCTTTTCTGCATACCAAAATAGCTTATATCCCTCAGAGTAGTCCATATGCAAATATGACTGATTTTATGGAAGAAAACAAACCCAAGGCAGTCTGTGCACTCACTATCTAGGGTAGCATCTAGCTCTTTTACACACTGTCGTAAAAGTCATCATAAAGAGGGATCTTCTCTGTCTTGGTCCTCACCAGTGCTTGTGGTCTCCTTTCATCTTTCTCAAGCTCATCAGAGTCAGAGCTGGAACTGTCACAGAAAAGCTGTCCCTGTACTTCTTGTGCACGAAGCCATGTTTCCATTTTGCCAATTTTCCGGACACAATAGTCATTCTCTGTGTAATAGTCCAAGAATTCTTCATTCTGGGGATTTCCTGCAAAAGAGCAAAAGTTTGTTACTTTTTAAAAAATTTCTCCTTAAGAATGATTATTTAAAATGATATTATTATAGAATAACTTACTTGAGGTTAATACTGGAAGAAAAATTAAATATTAACCATTTATGTAAACTATACAACTGTTGTCATAGGAATTAAAATCTTTCTTGTCTTTCTATCTGATAAAACTTTTTTGAAAATGTTTTAATCCCCTTAGCCCGGACCTGGTAGAACTGCTATTTACACAAAGGTCCAGCTGTATTCTTGGACTTATGTGATCCATCTTTCTCCACTTCCCTTTATTTCCCTTCTACGATTCTTTCAAAACTAGCCAGTTTCAAAAGATTGTAAGGTTGGACCCCAGCCAATGCAGAAAAAACACAGCCACCACCTGTGTCAATAAAAACCATGAGCACTGCCCGTGCCAGTGTGCCTGCTAGCCCAGTTTGGATTCTGGCATGACCTTTTTACAAAAAAGAATTGCTTTTTGACTTTTGCTTTATTCTGTTTTTTTTTTTTTTTTTTTT
>NW_022196915.1:35928670-35935304 GCF_008632895.1 Mastomys coucha
TTTTTTTTTTTTGTGCAACATTAAGATTATTCATTGTTTTTAGCAACACACACTCACATACAGAGACTGTTGGCTCTGTAAGTATTAGTTTTTAGCTGTTTTTAAAAGTTTTCTTTAATGATCTAAAAATAAGACTAGTGAATCAAATGTAGATCTCTAACTTATCCACAATATTATCTAAAAATTAGGGGACAGGGTATAGCTCAGTTGGTTAGAGTGCTTGACTAGCATGTACAACACAGACTACACATAAAAAATGGGATAGTGGCAAATGCCTGTGTTCCTAAAACTCAGGAGGTGGAGACAAGGGGTCTAGGAGTTCAGGGTCATCCATTGAAGCATGCTAAGTTAAAGGCCAGTCTAAGATACATGAGATCTGTCTCAAACCAAACCAAACCAGACCAAACCAAACCAAACCCAAATAAAACCAGAAAAACAAAATCACATTTCTATATTTTTGTCATTAAGAGGACCAAAAAATGAATGATCAGAGACGTTCTGGCCATGAGAAGTAATGGCAACCCCAACCCAGAACTACTTTAACCATGAGAGCTTAAACCTTCCAGTTACCTCTATCCTGAAAATGAGCTATGGATTACAAGAGACATCACTGAGAATGAAAATTTTCTAGAATGTCTATAACTGGAAGTAGAGCTTCAAAGTGGGAAGAAAATCTCTATTAGTTGTGGGTTTGGTGCCAAGATCACTCCAGTCTGAGATGTGTGCAATGCAGCTGCACACGCTCAGTTTCATCCTTGTCACCAGTGAGGAACTCTGGACATGGTCCCCAGAGGTGCAGTCTTAGTCTCACTAATAAGGTACCATGTACACTGCCCTGGGTATAGAGTGCTGAGCTTGAGGATATCTGAGCCAGGTGTAACAACATTCTTAAGAGATGTTTGATAGTGTATGGTTTATAGACTTAAGAACAATAAAAATAACAAAAATCATGACCTTTAGAAATCTAAGTGGATTTTGGGCATGCAGAGTAGAAGATACTGTCTGTATAAAACTCCAGGATTAATCTTCCCTCCACCCATCCCTCAGGTGAAGGCAGCGTATTCTGATGTGTACTGAGGGAATAAGGAGTGATTTAGATGGTACAGGAAATAGAAAGCATGAGAAATGCTTGTCCATCATATATTTTATGTTTTAGAAAAAAATCTATCCCTGCTCTCTCTCTCTCTCTCTCTCTCTCTCTCTATTATATATATATATATATATATATATATATATATACACACACACACACACATATATCATAGTAGTTCAAAGACAAAGCTACATATATATTTAAAGATTAGAGATTTAGTAGTTAAATAGTATGGGGGATGGAGATTAGAATTGTGAAGGTGACATTGAAATGATAGATTCAGGATAACATTTCTCTGAAAGATGCCACGCACACTTTGCGTGATGGCGGTATTTGAGGCATAAACTTCAACGAAAGTCAGTCTCCTGCCTCCGCATTGTCGCCTGGCACCCCAAACTCAGAGGTGGCCCAGATATGTCCTCTTACTAGTGTGCTAGGAACTCACCAAGATATTTTCTTACAGCTAGCAAGAGAAAATTCAGACATTGCTTTCTGACCTTCACCAATGTTTCCAACTATCCTAGTTTAATGTTTTAAGTACTAGAGAGTAATTGAAAGGTTTCTCTCACTCTAAGACCCTTCTGCCTGCCCCCAGCAAGAACCAGAGAATTAGCATAAGAATACCTCAACAGGGAGGGCTCCACCCCTCTTCCTCCTGCTTCACACCTAGCTACCAGACCCTGCTGACCTTGGTGTGTGGGGGTCATTTTGCCTACGTGACTTCAGTCTAGCACTAGGACTGGGGGAAGAAGGACTTGGACTTGCATGTAGGACTAGCACTAGAACTTAGATGGGCTAGGACTCAGATTCATGCGATTCGCATTTCCCGGGGCCCAGAGCGCTTGGGCCTGGGGGGGATGCAGCACCAGTTCAGAGGAGATGGTTGCTGTTTTAGACCCAGTATGTTTCAGATAGTCTCAGATGTACCTCAACTGTTGAGCTGTCAGATTTTTCATTTCTCTTTTACAATGATTGTAAAAGCCTCATGTCATTTTTAAAGAAATACACTCAGATCTTACATCACTCGTGTGTAGTCTGTTTGTCAAAGCTGAATCCCGTGGAACAAGGGACCCCCCTGTAAGAAACCCCGGTCCGCGACAGAAAGATAAGTTGTTTCAGTATAAGACATTGTGATGGTTAGTGTTGGCTATTATCTTGACAGATTCCTTAAGTATTGAAGAGACCAGTCTCGCCTCTGAGCATGCCCAGGAGGGATTGTCTGGACTAAGTTAATTGAGGTGGGAAGACCCACTCGAATGTAGTACCATCCTATAAGCTGAGGTTTTGGACCAAATACAAGAGAATGAGCTGAGAACATGTATTTATTGTCCTCTGCTTCCCGACTGTGGATGAGGTGTAGCCAGATGTCTCCTACCCCTGCTGGGGTACTTTCTCTGCTGGACTTCATTACCTGAAACTGGGAGTGAGAATAAATCCTTCCTTCCTTAAGTTGGTCTTACCAGGTGTCTTGTTGCTTCAATGAGACAAATAACTGATACAGACATCAATCCCATTTTCCTTTATTTTTTATCCACACTCCTATATATTTGTCTGAACCTTAAAGTTTCTGTGTGTGCACTGGGGGTGGAGAAGAACATGTGTGCACAGGTACATGTGGAAGCCAGAGAGAGGTTCAGGACAAGTGTCACTTCAATGGCTCTCCACCTTAATTGTTGAACAGGACCTCTCACTGAACTCAGAGCTCACTGACTTGGCTAGCTTAGTTGGGTAGCAAGCCTCAAGAGTCTCCCTACCTCTGCCTCTCTAGCACTGGGATTACAAATGCATGCTACAATGATCTGGCATTTTACATGGATACTGAAGATCCCAACTCTGGTCCTCAAGCTTGTGGGACACTTTCCCAGTGAAGCACTCTCCCTAGTTCTTATATGCCTTTTTATACACTTGAGATTAACTTTACATGAACCCTACATGGCTGATACTATTTTCTCTATTTTATACATGTAAAAATAGGGTCACCAAAGCCAAGCAACAAATGTACTTAGATATTCTTTTAAAAAACAAAACAGTGCAGGAAAACCTATAATCGAAAGGCTGCTGTATGTAAGACTCTGCTTTAGGAAGAGAAAGATGTGCCTGCCTGCAGAGAGGGTGCACTGTTGGAGCTCAGTGAAAGACTTTGATTCCAATTCCAGTGCCTTTCCTCCAGCTATATCCATGTCGTGCCTCTGAAGAGCACATGGCCACATGAAAATGGTAAAATTCACAGAACTATCCATCAAAAAGGATGAAGCTCACTTTATGCTGTACATGACTATAAATTTTATATGAATATGTGTAATTTATCATGTGAATAAACTAAAACAAATTAAAGGTGGTTTTGTTTTAAAGAAGCAGCAGAAAACAAAGCTCAGCTTCTGTCTCACAAGAGGCTAAAATTCTCTTCTTCTGGAGGGAAACAAGAAATGGTGGACATACCATTAAATCAGCGAAGGCTGGAAAAGAAAGAGGATCCAGCATTGCCAGACCCCAACTACCAGAATGCTCAGAGTTGCATATGAGCTTGGCTACATATGAGCTTGGCTACATTCCACTCACAGGAGAAATCAAACTGAATCACTTTTAGAAGACAGGGAAAGCACTCAGAGAGGTTCCGGGTTATCAGTAAGAGGAAGCCTTTGCTAGAGGCAGTGGCAAGAGCAGTCAAGTGTGCAGCCTCTGGGGTGAAGCATCCTGAGAAGTTTCATCTCTCACTATCTGGCTGTGACCTTGTGCGTGGACCTGTCCTTTTTGGATCTGGTCTCCTCATCTGTGAAACACAGGTGGTAATAATCCTGTCCTCTTGTGGTTCATAGAGGAAGAACTCAATACTGTGATTAAGATCACTTTCTAGATGCTAGCTCTGACCACTGTTATCCCAGTACCTTGCACATTTCTGTCTATAGGGCTGTGTGTCATGAATGGAAGCAACAAGAGAGTGGGAAACTTTATTGAGTCACAGCCTCTCTGTCTTCAAAGCAATGTATGATGATGCTTCACTTCTTGTGTCAAGTCAGCTTGCCTGGATTGGGAACCATCCAGTCTGGGTGGATCTGTAAGAGTGCTTCCAGACTTTTAACAGAGGAGGAAAGACATACCCCAAATATGGATGGCACCATCCCATAAGCTTGGGTTCCGGACTGGGTAGAAAAGACAGAGGAAAAATCAAGCTGGAGGGCCAGTAATCCATCTCTGCCTGCTTCCTGGCTGTAGATACAATGTGACCAGCCGTAGTGGACTGTATCCTGGAACTGAGACCCAGCAAGCTCTTCCTTCCACAAAACTCTTGTCAGCAGTTTCGTCACAGCAACCAGAAAAGTAAGTAATAGATTTCTCTGTCCTGCAGCTTCAGCAGCAGGCAATGATTTTGCTGCAGATATCTCCCTCCATGAAATCCCAATTAATTGTGATCTAATTTAAATGAGAACAATTAGAATTTTTTGTTTTTAAAAAATATTTATCTATTTGATTATCTGTCAATCTATCTGCCAATCTATCTGTCCATCCATCCATCCATCCATCCATCCATCATCTATCTATCTATCATCTATCTATCTATCTATCTATCTATTTATTTATCTATCTATCAGAGTGCTCTATTTGCATGTATGGCTGCATGACAGAAGAGGGCATCAGATCCCATTAAGGATGGTTGTGAGCCACCATGTAGTTTCTGAGAACCAAACTTTGGACATTTGGAAGAGTAGTCAGTGCTCTTAACTGCTGAGCCATCTCTCCAGCTTCTAGAATTTTTACTTCATGCTACCAACTTCTATTTTCTAGAAGCATTTTTGTCAGACATATTCACATATACACCCAGCCACTGCAAAGAAAAAAAAATCCCATAGACTTTAAGGGAGGATTACACTGAGATCAAGTCCATCTGAGGTTAGCTGATCTCCACAATCACTTGGAGAACTATAATGTAAGGTTATTTTACCATCTCTATCTGGAGATGCTGGTCCAGTATGAGGATGGGATCTGGGAAAGTCACCATTCCTCAAGGGATTCTGCTGCTGACTCAGTCTCTGTTTGGTGAGACAGATGTCCTGTAGCTGATTCCAGTTGAGGTTCCTCTTTCTGCTCCCTTCCTAGAAAGGTCCTAAATAGGGGCATATGAAAGCCAGCATCTATGAGCTTCTCCAACTTCCGTCTAGAACTGGAGAATGCAGCCTTCCCTTCAAAGATGGGTAAGGGCTCACAACTTTAGGCCTGCATACTTCCCAAGGCTGTCCTAGACAGACCTGAGGGAGGTTGTAGTAGGTAGGTCATGGAAATGTGAATTCTGACTACATACATTATGGGTGAGTGTTAACTCTTCTAGTTGTGTTAGAATTAGAGGGGCGAATGTGTGTGAAGACCAGATTACAGGACCAGCTGGTTGCTCTGCTTTTGAGATAGGGTCTCTCTGTGGAGTCCAGTTTGGAACCTGAACTATGCAGTCCAAGGGACTCATGGTGGCCAAGGACTGGGATTGCAGGTTTAGTTTAGAGAGAGAACAGTCAACAAACCACAGCTGGAACAGAGCAAAGCCTCTTTGAAAAGTCTCAGGAAAGCAATGGAAAACACTTGTCTCCAGTCCCTCCTGGGTCCCTCCAAGCTTGGCACATTTTTCTTGGCCCCTGCTGATATATGTGTATTTAGGCTTGTTCTCTGGAGATGGCTTTGCAGTGCTTAATTTTAGCTGAGTGACTTTTTCTTAGTTTTGTCAATATATATGTTTTTTTTTTTTTTTTGGTTGCAAAAGTTGTTTATTCCACAAAAGAACCCATCTCTGTCTGAAACTGGGGTATAGGTAAAGTGAATGCCCCAAGGTGATTTTCAATTATTCTGCCTCCCATTTAATTTACTGACTAACTTACTGATTAAGAGTCTTACTCTTTGGAGTGGGGATAGTATCACCTTAAGCAGGTGATTTTTGCATCTCAGAGCTCATTTGGCATTTCTGTAGGTTCATCATGGTCAGTCCTACAGATGTGGGGCTTTGCCCCCAGCATAGCAACCTCTGTGTGTGAGCAATATAGGACACAGGTGGCTTTCTTCTGGGGACACACACACTGGGAAAACTTAATGGGCACTCTGATTGGTGGGGAGCCTGGCAGACAGGTTATGGATAAGGATAGCTGTTGGAGAGCCCAGAAAATCCAAGGCTAGATAGAGTGTGGAGCTGTCTGTGAGAACCATAGGAGATACAGTCAGAAGGTAGGTAGTGGCCAGATTCTGGAAGGTTTGAGGTCCCCTGTTAAGGAGAGGACGTTTTATCTTCAAGTTCCTAGAGATCTGACTGCATTTTTAAAAAGGATTTTATTTATCTATGTGAGTATACTGTCGCTATCTTCAGACACACCAGAAGAGGACATCAGATCCCATTACAGATGGTTGTGAGCCATCATGTGGTTGCTGGGAATTGAACTCAGGTCCTCTGGGAGAGCAGTCAGTGCTCTTAACTGCTGAGCCATTTCTCCATCCCCTGACTGCTTTATTTTATTTTATTTTATTTTATTTTTTTTTGGTTTCTCTGTATAGCCCTGTCTGTCCTGG
>NW_022196915.1:35935314-35935621 GCF_008632895.1 Mastomys coucha
ATTGTATGGAATGTGTGGGCAGGTTCTGGAGGAGGCTGGAAGAGGGCATCAGATTCCCTGGAGCTGGACTTACAGGCAGTTTTGAGCCACCCTATATGAGGGCTGGGAACCTAACTTGGGTCCTCTGGAAGAAAGGGAAGCACTTTCATTCAGCCAGCTTTCCAGCCCTGGCGATTGCTTTCTCACTAGGGGAGTGGGATGGCCAGATTTGCTTTTTTATGAGGTTTCTCTGCATTGACAGAGTGCTTCTAGAACTTCAGAATGTGGGGCTGGGAATGTAGCTCTGGCCTAAGTGATATGGGTCATG
>NW_022196915.1:35935820-35943129 GCF_008632895.1 Mastomys coucha
AGTGCTTTGAGGGATAAGGATCTGATGAATATTTGTCCTGTGAGCACATACAACTTCATGGCTCTGTAAAAGCCTCCCCATCTCTGACAGTAAGATGATTCTATGAGCCTGCCTTGGGATTTCAGGAGTGCCTGGGAAGCACTTAGCACCTACAAGAAGAAAGAAGCCTCTATGGAGAGCTTAAGCTTTTATCTTTTCCTCCCAGAGATGCAAAATCCAATGGAGCATACCACTCTCAGATGTCACATAGTCCCTCAGTGACAGCTATTTGCTGTCCCCTTACTCTTCTTCCCCTATCCATCATGGATGTTTATTTGATAAAGTTTAAAACATGTTTGCATCTCAGTGCGGAAAAAGTAGGGGGGACCTTGAGTTCAAGTTTGACCCTGTTTCAAAGCAAAACTAGGGAGCCAATGTTGTGGCTAGGCTGGCAGACAATTTGCCTGCCATGTATAAAGCCCGAGGTTTAATACCCAGCATGGCATAAACAAGCCAGGGAGAGTGGTACAATACAGTGCTTGGGAGGTGGAGGCAGGAGGATCAGAAGTTCAAGGTCATCTTTGACTACATAGTGAGTCTAGCCTGGGCTACATGTAAATCTGTCTTAAAACAACTAAACTCCCAAAACAAAACAAAACAAAACCCCGTGAAATGTTTTACTAAAGAAATGGCTCACCTTGGTCTCTGTTTATGTTTTCATCAGGCAGCATGGTGAGAATGTCATAGCTGTTGCTCCTTGGCTTGCTCTGGGTGATTTTATTGCCATTATGGTCCTTCAGCTTTTGCATATCGAGCATTGCTTTACTCAGGAGACTCTTCCTCAGCTCTTTTTGGGCCTGAAATGATCAACTAGAAGTGGTTAATGTTTCCCTAAGCAGTCTTCCCTAGAACAGATTAGCATCTCAGCCCCATCAGAAGTGGACCGTTCCCAGACCTGGACACCCTTTGAACACAGTGGAGTGGTTTTCTTCCCATCACATGGTGTGGGAACTTTATTCTCAGGCTTGTTAGGAGACAGAAGAGCATGCTCACTGTCTCAGAGAGACATGGCCAATGGAAAGAGGAAGCCTGCTGGCCCCTGTCTGTAGATGAGTGGAGTTACAGAGGACAGAACCACAGGATGCTTCCTTAGAGACGGGGTTTGCTGAGCTTTACTAGGGAAAGTGTTCCAGTGCGACTTCCTAAAATATAGGTTACAAACATACCCCTACCCCAATCCTTATGCTAATTTGTCGGTGGGCCTTTAAGAGATAGCTCACCTTCAGGATAGAGTAAAACAGGAGGAGGCTAGCTCTCCCTGGAAAGAGCTCTAAAGGCCGCTTGGCTGCCTTGGCTAGCTCTCGCTCCTGACCCTCACTCTCAAGCACATTGTCACCTTCTGCGTTTTCTGCTTGTGCTGTGTTGTGTCACCTCTTATCAACTGCCAGTATCTCAGTCTTAGCCTTTTCCACTTGTGGGACATCGAGCAGGATCTTCATTATCTTTATTAATTAACATATTTTAGTATTCTCTTATAGCAGCAGAAAAAGGAGACAGGGTTTCACTCCGTAGCTCAGGCTGTCCTGAAACTTTCTATGTAACCCAGGCTGGCCTAGACCTTGTGGCACTCCTCCTGCACAGGAGGGGACAAGTAAACGTGGGGTACAAGTATGCCCAGCAGCAAGTGTTTCTCTATAGAAAATTCTGTGGTGTGGATTACAGGAAGAGGCCTGTGTATCATAATAAAGACTGACTTCTTTTTCTCCTCTCTAAGTAAACCAAGAAATGAGTATTATGAATATACCCTATTTTCTGGTTTTTAAAAAAGACATGAGATAGGCTTTGTGGTGCATAGCTTTAATCCCAACTAACAATGAAGAGGCAGAAGCCATCTTGGCCTACAGAGTGACTTCCAGGCCAGCCAGGACTGCATAATGAGACCCCATGTCAAAAACAAAACAAAGAGACAAAGAAAAAGGGGCACTCAAAGGACCAGTGAGATGGCTCATTGATTAAGGGATCTTGCTGCCAAGTCTGACAATTTGAGTTCGATACCCTAACCCATATGATGGAAGAAAATAAAACCTACTACAAAAAGTTGGCCTCTCACCCCCAGACATGTGTGTATACTCTGCCCCCACAGAATAAGGAAATAAATGTTAAAAACCACCGAAAGGGATCAAGGCTGGGAACAAAGGTCATCTTCCTGTTTCTTCCAGCTCGGGCAGTGGCAGCTTCTGCTCCAGGGCTGAGTATAGACTGTCCTTGCTAGGACAGTGATGATGCACTCCATATTTGGTAAATCCCTCTTGTCGTTACCTCTTGTCTTTTACGGTTCATCTCTAGCATTTTCATCTTATGCAAATATTGTCTTTTCCCAGGAGCGTACATAGGAAGTTGAATTTTCTTCTCATTTTCCTGCTGTGAAAGATGACATGTTTATTAGTTTGGGGGTCATTGTTGTTGAATTCTGCAATCCACAGCCTTCAGTCCTTCTTGGAGCAGGAGATCTTAATCCATTGTAATCCACAGTGATCTCCTCTTATGATAAAGCTATGCTGGTGTGTGTCCCTGACAAGTCCTTTGTATAGCTGTCTGTGAATGAAGTGGCAATCTGCTGGGTATCTAATAGTGTTTTCAAGGTTCTTGCAGAGTGTTGAAAGCCTGGAATGTTAGGTTTTGACAATTTTATTTTGATAATCTCACTTCGACAATGTACCATTTCCCCTGCCAACCGATGCTTTTACTGTCTCTCTAGAAAAGTGTCTGGGTTTGATGAGACCTCCCTTTCTCTTCCTGTGTCTTCTACCATTGAGTAGACGGCTGTGACATGAGAGGAACACTTCCGAGTGGTCCAGTGGAACTTGCTTCTCTATAGTATGTTTTTATATTCACATCTAAGCGCGGGGAGCACAGCAGTTGAGGGAGGCTTTGAAATGACTACTGATCGGTCTGGTGCTCTCCCCTTAGTGTGTCGCGAAATTCAGTGGCAGCAGTGGATATTGAGGGCAAGCCGTGATGAAAGTATTTTCATTTATCACCTGCTGTTGCCCAGAGGTGAAAGACAGAGCTGGTGACAACCCTTTGTGCTGCCCTGTGGACAATGTGTTGGATGGTGCAGAACCTTAGCAGGAGGCTATTGCCACTGCCAGCACCTTAAGCATGGACTTGAGGACCTGCAGCGCCCCGGTGACTCTTACCACCCCGCAGCAGTGTCTGGCTGGCTCCAGAATGAGTCAGGACAGGGTTTAAAAAGGACTCCTACAGATAGCTTTCATTTGTATTCATCAGGGCAAAGCTAACGGCAGACCTTCCCTAGGATTACATTTTGATGAAGGCTGGAGGCCCAGAAGTCAGGAACAACTTCTGGGTAAACTTCCCTGGAGTCTGAGTGGGCGTTTTTAAACCCAGGAGGAGTGAAGGGAAGAGCTGTGCTGACTCTCACCTAGCACAGATGAAAACTTCTAGAACCACCAGTTTCTATGTAAGACTCCCTTTTCATCTACATGGCTCTGTTTTCACCACAAAGCATACAGAGCCTGGCCTTACCCGAGAGTGGAGAGCACTTGCCAGTTGGAAGCAGGCACAGGCGAGCACTGACGCTTTTCTACCTGCCAAGGACTTAGCAGTCTGCTTTGACTTTGAACTCCCCTATGAAGGGGAAACTTGAAAAAAGTGACTCCCTCGGTCTCCCCCACCTCCCCCAGTCTACAACTGCCCCAGCTCACCTTTGCATTGGGCTTTGTTATGGCTTCTTGCTGGTACAGAAGCCCTTCAGAGGTAATTGCTTGTCGCAGGTCAATGGGTTCAAGCTTCTAGAAGTCCAATATTTAGAGTATTCAGCATCCCTCACGCCATGAGACGATGAAACATAAAAGCAGATACATTAAACTACCTGAGCACTGTGTGAAAGCAGCACTTACTCCTGGGCACGCGCAGGGAAGGTCATACCCACAGTGTCACCGCTGTCATCTGTGAGAAGGGCTTTTTGACCTACAGGGATCTTTATTGTTCTATCTCATTGTCTTCAGTGAGTTATTAATCAAAATCTTGGTCAGGGAGTTGGGCACTTTCCCCTTTGTTTTGGGGGATTGTGTTCAAAGTTACCAAATAGCTGGGGTCTTAGGCTAGTAGAGATGAAAGAGACCAGAGACATACCCGACCTTCCCTTAACCACCCAGTGCTGTCCCAGTCCTTAGGGAGGTCTCTGAGGAAGCTCCTTCAGTAATCATGGGTGACAAGGCACACTTAAGAGAAAAATACAAAGCACTAACAAATGGTAGGGTCGTTTTTTTTTTTTTTTTTCTAGCAGGGGTAGGATTTATGGAAGACATTTATTGGAGCTCAAAAGGTTCACTGAAACTGAGCAGGAGTTTATCCATGGGTCTGTCTAAGTTGCCCCCGACACACACAGACACACACAGACACACTCACACACACAGACACACACAGACACACTCACCCCCACACACATACATGAGTGTGCACATGCAGATACAGGTATATCCATCAATGGGTGTACCCGTAGAGACCAAGGGTTGATGTCAGATGCTGTTCTACAGCTCTCTACCTTACTTTTTGCTTTTGAGACAGGGTCTCTCACTGAGCTTGTAACTGTTTCCACAAGATGGCTGACCAGGGCACCCCTGGGAACCATCTGTCTTTACACAAAGCCCCTCCAATCCAAGTGTGCTGGCTTTACAGATGTGCCCTGTCATCACTGAATTCTTTCAGACTTGGCTTTTTAGTTTTTCGGATGTTGGGTGTCCAAAGACTGGTCCTCACCCTTGCACAGCAAGCCCCTTAGCTCACTGCCCAGCCTTCGTTCACCACAGAAGAACTTGGGCTCTACAAAGTTGAGCATGGAAGATAAAGCTTGTCTCCTCACACTGACATGAAGAGGGTGTCTGCAGAGTTTATTCACCCAGGGAGACAGAGCTGGGTTCTTCTCATCCAGGCAGTCTCTATCCAAGGTGAGAGCTGTCTGCTCTAGTCTCACCAGAGAAGCATCCTCAGCCACCTCAGTCATAATCACGGGTGAGTATGAGACACAATTCCCTGAGGTTGCAACTTGTAACTTAACCCAGCAAAGAAGCACTGAGAGGTGACCAAGAGAAGCTGTTTGTCCCCCTCACTGATAGCTTTTCAGGGCATGAAGATGCTAGTTCAGGATGTAGCAGTTGATTGTGTCAGAATGCTGGAGGGAGAGAATAAGGGGGAAAGAACCCTCCAGACACCTGTGGGAAGAAGAATCTATGACAGCCAGGGGCGTGGCTAAAGGGAGAACAGAACGGTTTGTGTCTCCTCTGCATGGGCGAGTCTTAAGGATGTGTGTCTTCATGAGGCTGAATGGCTGCGTAGCCATCATTTCATACTGGGTCCACGAGGAAAGGTACCAACATATGTCATCCTTCGGAGGACCTTGTGTATAAATTATAAGGGTCCCATTTTAGAAAGGCTAGCAATTTGTCCAGGTTTGCCCAACTGGAAAGTGGCTTCACTAGGACTCAGGCTCAGATGTGTACCCAGCCTCAGGCCATATTCATTGCCTCGTTGTTTGCCTCCTGGAAGGTTGATTCTCAGAATGCCCTTGTATTTCAAAACAAAACCTCAAAGCACTTCACTGGGGCTGGAAATTCCCCAGGCTTGGGGTATATCTTGGGAGTAGATAGTTTTCAAAACTCTCCCAGAGAGGCTGATGATTTCTTTAAAGGTTGAGGTATGGAGTAATCTCACATTGCTACTAATGACTGAGGGAACCTCATCGGAGTAGACTGTAGATGGTCTGTGTGTATAGTGTGAACACTGAATCCAAAGAAGCCAAGATATTTGGGTCATTTAAAAAAGTTATCTTTGGGCCAGGCTTCTTTCTGGTTTGATAGTATGATTGTGTGAGCCACAACAGGCCCCTTTTCTTTGGACTCTATTTAGGCTCACATTTTTGATCAAGGTTAAATGGTAGATATTAAGATCTCTCTAGGCATTTACTTTCTGAAAAAGGAGCCTGAAGAACCACACGTTCTCTTTGCCAAGCCACTAGATGGCAGCAAGTGGCAGTGCAAACAGGCTTCCACTTGCATGGAAGCAATAGAGAGAAAAGGGAAAACTGACTTAATGTAATATGCCAGCCCACTGACATTGCTTCAGAATCCTGGTTTCACACACAGATCACTTTCCCTACAGAGGAAGGAGGTTGCTTCTTTTTATCCCTTGCAGAAGAAACACACCAGAAGCAATTGTTTAGGGAAATGGTAGGGTGGTACTTTTTCATTTTTTAATATTAGGAAATATCATATTTGCCTGAAGGTTTCTGAATTACTTGGTTGTTCAACACATGATCAATATCATCAGCTGGAATATGTGCTAGGGCTTTGGGACTGGAGGATAAATCAACCAAACACCACCAACTTCTGCACTTGGTGAAGATCATTGACCTAGGGGAGGCTATTTTTGTTTATTAGAAAGACAAGGAAGGCGGGCCAAGAGCAACTTCAAGAAAACGTAACATTTGTCTGGCACAGTGACTTAACATGTCTTTTAAGACTCTGGAAAGTGGAGAAAGTGACACTATGCCAGCTTTATGTAGATGATGATGGAGACAACTTGAGGCCCAAGAAGAATTTCTGATTAAGTCTTTACATAAAAGCAAAAAAAAAAAAAAAAAAAAAAAGGTTTACATGACATGATTTGGTTTGGCTTCAGTACAAGATAAATATTTCTCTACATCAGAAAACAGAAATGCAAATATTTGTGAGAAGCCAATCCATAATACACTTAGGCCAGGTAATGAGTTATTTATATTCAGAAAAGAAGATCGGAAAATGCTCCATAGAAGATCCAGGCTCACAATTTGAAATCAAGGCTGAGTTCTCCATTGTGCTGCTTATTGTGGAAGAGCTGCAGGGCTGGAGTGGAACAGAGCAGCAAAGCCTGTTGTATTTGCATGTAAGAGGCCATGGGTTCATTGTCTAGTACTGAAAAGTGACATAAATGTATCTGGGGATGGGTAGATGGCTCGGCAGATAAAATGCTCACCATAAAAATGTGAGACCTACTACTTGGGAGTTGGAAACAGGATGCCCAGGATAAATTGGCTAAACTCTGAATTGGTGAACTCCAGGTTCAGGAAGAGACTCTGTGTCAATAAATAAAGTGGAGGGTGATTAAAAAAATATATCTGAGGCCATCTTCTCTCCAGTGAGTTCCTAAGCCGGGAGCAGCCAGCCGGGAGGCACAGGCCCCACGAGTCGCAGGGGAGCCACGGGCAGCAGGGACAGGATCCTCTCAGCTTCCAAGTGACAGAGGTGGATCAGCGACCTTAGCTGCCCCT
>NW_022196915.1:35943810-35945151 GCF_008632895.1 Mastomys coucha
GAAATCAGGAAACATAGATGCAAGTATCACTAACAGAATACAAGATATAGAAGAGAGAATCTCAGGAGCGGAAGATAACATAGCAACATTGACAGAACAGTCAAAGAAAATGCAAAAAGCAAAAAGACCTTAACCCAAAACATCCAAGAAATCCAGGACACAATGAGAAGACCAAATCTAAGGATAATAGGTATAGAAGAGAGTGAAGACCTCCAACTTAAAGGGCCAGTAAATATCTTCAACAAAATTATAGAAGAGAACTTCCCTAACCTAAAGAAAGAGATGCCCGTGACCATATAAGAAGCTTATAGAACCCCAAATCGACTGGACCAAAAAAGAAATTCTTCCCGCCACATAATAGTCAAAGCACCAAATGCACAAAACAAAGAAAGAATACTAAAAAAGATATCTGATACCAACCTCTAGCTAATACATATGCATCTGCACACACACACACACACACACACACACACACACACACACACCCCGTAAACACATGCTTCAATGTGAAAGCTGGGAGATTCATTTCACAAGACTTTGCAAAAGGTTAAATATGAAGAAGATAAGACTCTGTAGCAATACATTCAAAAGCTTTTAAAAATGGATAATTTCCAAGAAACACTCAGAATAAGATACTCAAATCAACTCAGACCTAAAAATTAAGCTAGTAGGAAAAATTATCACTTTCCTTAAAAGTTCAAGAGTCTGAAAATGATTTTTACTAAATGTTAGGGGATGCGAGCAATTCTGTGTTATAACAAATGTTATAGAAAAGAAGGATGTGAAATCTCATTTTTGCAAGACTAAGTCAATCTTGATGGCAAAGCTGATATACAACTGTGTTGGAAAAGTGTAGATTCATCTCCCTCATTAAGGCAGATATACAAAGTCTTAGGAAATCCAGTTCAGCAACGTATGTACTTATCTCATGACCAAGTTGGGTTTATGCCAGAAATGCAAGCATGGCTCACCATTATAAACTCTATACTGTATTAACTAGAGGAAAGAAAACCCATGGAACTGTTTATTTTTGTGTGGGTAGGCATATCTCTGTGTGTGGGTGTATATGATTGTTTTAATAGATGGGACAAAAACCGATAGAATTTAACACTAGCAGTAAGCCTAAAGAAAGCGTCTGAAGATTAACATGTAGAAAAATGCAAATCTATCCATTCCTTTCTCCTTGTACAAAGCTCAAGTCCAAGTGGATCAGGGACCTCCACATCAAAGCAGATACATTAAAACTAAAAGTGGGGAAGAACCTCGAGCAAAGAGGCACAGGGGAAAATTTCCTGAAGAGAATGCCAATAGCTTCTGCTCTAAGATCAAGAATTGACAAAT
>NW_022196915.1:35945598-35946125 GCF_008632895.1 Mastomys coucha
CAATGTTCATAGCAGCCTTATTTATAATAGCCAGAAACTGGAAACAACCCAGATGTCCCCCAACAGAGGAGTAGATACAGAAATTGTGGTACATCTACGCAATGGAGTACTGCTCAGCTATTAAAAACAATGAATTTATGAAATTCTTAGGGAAATGGATGGATCTGGAGAATATCATCCTGAGTGAGGTAACCCAATCACAAAAGAACACACATGGTATACACTCTCTGATAAGTGGTTATTAGCCCCAGAAGTTTGGAATACAGGAAGAACAACCCACAAACCACAAGGAACTCAAGAAGAAGGAAGACAAAAAGGTGGACATTTCATTCCTTCTTAAAAGGGGGAACCAAATACCCACAGAAGGAGTTGCAGAGCTTAACTATGGAGCAGAGACTGAAGGAAGGACAAGCCAGCCTAAACATAGATATCTCCTGAGAGGCTCTGACAGTACCTGATTAATACAGATGTAGAGGCTCACAGCCATACATTGAACTGAGTACACGGTCCCCAATGAAGGAGTTAGA
>NW_022196915.1:35946379-35960682 GCF_008632895.1 Mastomys coucha
TGGAGGGGAAACTGGGAAAGGAGAAATTTACATGTAAATAAAGAAAATATCTAATAATAAAAAAAGAATGGACATTTGAAGCCTTAGTATAACAATAGCCTAGAGAGGGAAAGAAATGCAAACATTTTCTCATTTTTTTTTACCTTAAGATCTTTACAACTTGTATTTACTTTCTTAGATCCTCACAACTTAAATAAATTTCAGCCCCTTAAAAAAAAAAAAAAAGAGAAAAGAAAAGAAAAGAAAGAAAGTGCCTGAACTTGAATGGCACGGTGCCAAGTAGCTTTCTTTGGTCCCTCCAGAGCCACTTGCCAGCAGGTTTCTGCCTGTACCGTGCAGCAGCTTTCTTGCCTCTAACTTCCTATTGGGTGTGGCCACTGAGGGGATGACAATGAGGTTAGGAGCTTGAGCTATGGGGCGACCATGCTTCTCAGTGGAAGGTCCCTCTTACCCTCAATGGAGCTTTCTCTACCTGACTTTATCCTTTCAGGCTCTAGGAGCCTTGCCTTAGCTGAGAACTGGTTACCTGTCTGCCACCTCTAATGCTTTCTGCACTATCTTTGACTGTTTGTCTTAGCTAGACTTCTGTGCAAGGATGGTTACAAAGGAAAATTTCCTGAATTACTATAATCTCAGTGTGCCATCTGTTTCCTTTGGGGACTTTGGTGTCAGTGTGTATCAAAATCCTACTGCGTATATTATATATGTTCAGTATCCCTTACTTGAGTTTTTTGGGACCGGTAGTGTTTCAAATTTGGGATTTTATTTTTGCTTTCCAAATATTTGCATGTATATAATGAGACATCTTGGGAATGGGACTCAAGTCTGAACACAGTTTGTTTCATGTGTTTGCTAGGCACAGTAGCTGAAAGTAATTTCACACAATATTTTCAATGTCTCTGCTTTCTGGCTGCAAACCATCACTAGAGATCAGGTTTGGAATTTAGCTCCTGTGGTAATGTCAGTGTTCAGATAAAACTGGATTTTGGAGCACTTTGGATTTCACATGTTACAATTAGGGAATTTCAAGTACAGTTCAATATCTTGGTATGTGGGATGGGGGTGGAGTGGGAAGACATGACAGAGAAGGTCTGGGGAGGATTGCTGGGATAGGGGTTGCAGGGGTTAATAGGTTGTCCAGGGTGAGCTTTATAGGGATGCTGAAATCCCTATAAAAAATCCCTTGAAAAAAATTTCTGGAAATCAAAGAATTATCCAGCTAGACTACCTGTGTCAATATTCAGGGGTGGGAGGTGGCGAGGAAGTTAGTAGGAAGCTGGTCCCGTTGGGCTGCATGATTGGAGGAGAAGATGGTCAGGCCAGAGGGGGCACTGCTGATCAGTTCTACACAGGGGTGGGGGTCATTATTGATTAAGAGCTCCCAAGCAGAGAAGCTTAGTTCTCCCCTTCAGGAAGAGGTGCTCCTCAAGGAGTAGAGATGTTCAGGAAGTGGAGATTGCCAAATACCCAACTCAAATTATTTAGGATGCAATTAGGTTTGGTTTAATAATTAAAAATACTTTTAGAATTTTCTTTGGCAGAGATCAGACTATTAATTAGCATGTCATGGGAACCCAGCATTTATTATTCTCTCAAAAACCCATTTGTGGTGAAAAATGTGCTGAGCCTCATTTGTGAAGATAATTATAGATGATATCTTTAGGAGTGTCTGCCAAGTTCCTAGTGATTTCCCTTTTATCTGGGAGCTGGCTCCAGAGCCTACAGGGTGCCTCCTCTGCCCACGTCTCTACAGCACAAGCATATTTTCTGCTCCCAGCTCATTGGATCAGAGCTAGAATCATTAGTAAAGCTGAGCCAATGAGATCTTTCCTCCACAGGAATTTGGAATACCAGCCATGGTCAGGCAACTCTGTCGATTTGATTAGATGTGTAAGATTCAAGTTTAGGGTGGTCCTGAGGCACAGAAAACACTGGTCTTTGAGGGAAATGAATGCAGAGTTAAAGTACAGAACTCAGGCGAGCTATATAGAATTTTGCCTCTCAGAGCTTTGATAAGTCTAATGTCTCCCAGCTCTTGAGTTCAACAAAATCTCCCTGTATCCTTATAACTTAGCACAGTGATATCTTTGTACACTTGGCATGTTTTCCTTCCACCAAGGATGAACCTCCTTTCATTCATTCATTCATTCATTCATTCACTACTAAACTTTTGTGTGGCACTGATTGTCAGTGGCTGAATACGTAACATTGAGTAAAGAAAACATATTCTTTGTGCTCAGATAATGTGTTTTGCTTCTTTGATCTTAAGGTGGTTCACTAGTTTGTGGGGTAGGTACAATGTCAGACTCAGAAATATCCACATCCTCTTTTCAAACTTGAAGGAATCAAAACCTAACTTTAGCTTATTTAGGATTGGTAAATATTCAAATTATTCTGTGGTCTAGAGAGTAGTACATGAATATATTTCCCTGGTTGTAGCGATTTCTTCCGTTTGAGTTAGCGTGTCAGTGATTCATGAGGACATATATTAAGTACTCCCTTGAAAGGCCATATTTAGTTTAAGAATAAAGCCAGCTTTAGGTTTCTCTGCTAAGATAAAGATATGCTCATAGTTTTAAGTTAGACATTGATTCATTACATTTACCAGTTTTCTTTTCTTGAACTAAATATTATCTTTCCATTTTCTAAAATTTCTGGAAGAAATGCTCTTTTGGAACTAAAGGTAATAATCACTTCAGGTAGTAATTTTGAGCTTCCAAAGAAGTCAAGTACATAAGAACTGCGTCAGACAGCAGTCCTCAACAGAGAGCTCCACTAAGCCCTGGAACCAGTCTGGGCATTGGGCTGAACTGTGGAACAGGAAGGTTTGGTTGTGTCCTTGCTCTGCTCACAGAGAGCCCTATGCCTTCTGTTACCCGACACTCATTTCCAAGGACCCGCTCTGATCTCTTTCTCTTTCAAGGATGAGCTGTCCTATTGGAATTTATACCTCACTAAAGGGAATCTATGACATTTTAAATCAAGGTAGATGCATTAAAATTTTTTGCTCTGAGATCCCTTATTCCCCTACCCTTCCTTTTAGACAGTCACGATGTGGCCCTGACTGACCTCGAACTTACAGAGATCTGCTTGCACCTGCCTCCTAAGGGCTAGGATTAAGGTGGTGCACCGCCATATCTGGCTCCAGTGTCTCTAACTTCAACAACTGCTTATAACATCTAGGATGATTAAAGGATGAAACTAAGGGGAGATGGAGATCACTTACTCTGAAGGTTAGAAGTTACAGAGGCCTGTCTAATATCTCCAGTGTCTTTTGACAAGTTACTTCATTCTCTGAACCATATGTGGAAAACAAAGATGGTATTTTCTCTCTTATATTGGGCTAGAGAAGTACCTGAATGACATAGATCAGGTTCCTGTGTGGTGTTGGATTTGAATAGCAGTAGTAGTTGTCATTTTCAAATACTCAGTCAACCAAGTGCTAGACTCAGGTCCTTTAAATCTCTAGCCTATTTCCTTGTTAACACCTTTTTTTGGGGGGCGGTTATGAGCCTCAAAAGTGACATCACTGCTAAAAGAAATTGTAATACTATGGCCTTTGCAACTGTCAATAATTCTTTGTAACTGCATCTCATTAACAAATTATTAAAGGTTCTTTTATGGTTATGGATGAAAAGGGGTATAAGTATTAAAGCAAAGACATTCCTTAAGAAGACCTTTAAATTCATCTTACTTGAATTCTTCGGGGTGGATGCCTTTTGATAATACTTGTTTCTTCATGTTTCAGTGGGATGTCAAGATATATGGCCCTGGATACTTGAAAGATTGGAGGGAGGGTGATAATAAACCATTAAAATCAGTTTATTGTCAAGTTAGGCATCCAGGCTGATCATCGTTCAGAAGTCACTATCTATACAATTTGCATCTTTCAATTATACATGTCTAACTCTCTGGTTGAATGCAGAGATGAGACATACAGAGCAGGTTCCCTACATGAATGCAAGTGATAACATTTTAGTCTGATTTATTTTTTTCCATATCTCCCTGAGGCTGACAAAAAATGCAAAACTAACTACGTACTGATCACAGGTATTACTCAAGCACAGAATTTAGCCTGGAAAATAGAAACTTACTGATTAGTCTTATGCCATGTCCCTCTGTACTGGAAATGAAATCCAGGGTCTCAGATGTACTAGGCAAGTGCTCTGTCTGTGAACTTTATCTCCAGCTCACTGGTTCAATACCATGAAATCTCTCCCCAAATAAAGGGAAGGAGAATCCATTTGTGTTATTGATGAAGAATGTGAAGAAGAGAAAAGATGACACTAATATATAGAATATGTACCAGATAACACATGGAAACATGAATTTCTCATCCCAAGTTAGCATATCTATTTTAATTATATTTATGGTCACCAGGAAACATTTTACATGTCATAATAAATACCTAAGAACAACTTGCAGCCATTTCAGGCCCAGAACTTCCCCTATTGTGGGAAAAAATGTCTTAATTCTGTGTTGACCATAAAGAACATGGGATTAAGGAAGGGTGACTCACCTACTGTCCTTTATGTAGTAAATCAATTATGTTTGGGTTGGTTTCAAAATTCACATTGGAGAGGTCTGCTCCTAAAGTGCTACTCTCAAAACTACAAAGCCTGATGCATTAAGGCCCCCAGGAGACAATGACTTAAATTTAGAACTCAACTGGAGCACGACTGCCACCATTTAGCACACCTGCGGCTTTGTAATTTCTGTGGTCTTTGTAACTGCCCACATTCTTTGTGACTGCATAAGCATTGAAATCACAACAAGTTCAGGTGAGATCAGACAGTGTTCTCTTCTTACATAGAAGGGTGAAAAGTACTTTATCCAGAATTGATACAAACATTCAAATGTAACAGAAGACATTCACCTGACAAACATTCAGTACTCACTGAAAAATAGTCTCCTACATTTCAATAATCTAGACTTCTAGAGATCATGGAGGCAGTCATGTAAGTGCACCACAGCCCTCCCACGTCCAGACATGCAACTCTCATGCTTGGTTTTGCCATACCTGCAGGGAGTCTTCCATACCAAGTTTCTCGAAGAGGTGGCAGCTGTCCTTCTAGAGTTCGATTTTGGTCCTGCAGTCTCGTAAATGAGTATGAGCTCTTTTCTTCAAGGTTCCGATTCAATGCAAAGAACACAGGGCTAGTTGAGGGTGTCTCTGCTTCTTGGCTTTGTAAAGGTGTGACTTTGATCACCCGAGGGTGAGCCTTGGAGTGGCCCAGGCCCATGTTCCTTGAAGATATTGAGAAGAAAACCATGATGGAGAGGGTGAGGGCCTCTACAGAGCTTGATTTAGTTAAGTGTTTTCAGGAGTTTACCTCGGCTTACCAAAGCAGGTGTTTCCTTCATGACATCTTTCCTGTTCTGTACCCCGGACACTAACTACTCTGGCCACTTCCTGGGAGGTTGGTTTCCATGGAGACTTCCCTTCAACTTCTACTTTGCCATTCCAGAACTAAAGAATGCAGTTAAACATTGACTTGGTTATTCTACTTTCTGAAAAACTCAGTTACATGGAGAGAAGTTTCTGTTGATCATTAAACAATTATCCAACCCGAGGCCATTACCAGACACACAGAACAGGGCTTTAGAGAAGTCATAGAAGCACCCTTTCATAGTAAACACATTGAGGGAAGCACTAAAAGCCCAGAAGAGCTAAGTTGTTAGAAATGAGAGGATAGATGCTAATGAGTTAGGGCTTTGTTAATCTATAATTTTAATTAGAGAATATGTCTTCCAGTTAGGAAAAGAAGCAGGGGGAGGATAAAGCTTCATTTGATTTTTCTGTCAATGACTTGAGCTATCTTTGAAGGAAATGAGAACATTGCAGGAGAACAAAAAGACAACAAGATGTTTTCCTCATCTCCCTGCTGGGAATGAAGGAACAAATTTCTTAAGTAAGTGGTCCAAATAAAAACTGTTTTCAAATAGAGCCTATTTGTTATGTTGTTTTAAATAGAAAAGAAAATAGAGGGAAATGTGCCAATGTCTTGAACAATGGGTTTTGAGTGATGGCATTATGAGTAATTTTTATTTCAGCTTGAATGTGGGACCCACATTCAAGTTTGAATTGCTCATGACCACAGATTACGGGTACCATTGGCATATCACCATAGAGTAATTAAAAATATTTTCCATGTTGTGGAATCTTTTTGCTAAAGGGCTAACATGGTGATTAGGAAGAGTCTTGATAGGGGAAAGATTTAGCTTTAATTTTTTGCCGTGTTATTATTTAACTTTGAGAGGCTGCATCAGTGGAGAATATGAGTCTTATTTGAGAAAGCTGGTCAGTTGTAGAAATGATTAAAGAAACAAAGGTGCTACTTCCAAGCCTTGTGACTATTACAGATCATTTAATGTCCTGATCTGCAAAGTGAGGTAACTAATAAGATGTCATAATGAATGAATCAATCAGTTCCATCTATAACTCATAGAATAACACTTGGCATCAAGCTTGTATGCTCTCCTTTCTAGGCCAGTGTTGCCCACAAATGCAGAATAGTCCTTATTGCCTACAGGTTAAGCTCCTTTAAAATATACACATTTCTGTCCATGAAGTTCATACCAAAAAATAAAAAAACAAAACAAAACACAAAAACCAATGAAAAATGAGGGCAAATTCATTGATGTTTTTGATGAGAAAACAGCAGTATTTAAAAATTGTTATTTAAAGCCAAGAATGGTGGTGCATGCTTTTAATCTCAGAACTCAGGAGGCATAGAGTATGGCATTCTCTGTTAAGGTCTGTAGAGTAAGTTCTAGGACAGCCAAGGCTTCATAGTACAACCCTGTCTCCAAAAAAGTCTTATTATAATTAATACTTCATAAGCATGATCTTATTAAAATAATAGTGGAAAAAGAAAATTGTTATTTACTTTCAGCTACAGAGTTAAATATAAGATGTAATTTCTTTTTTAAATATTCTGCCTATTTATTTATTTATTTTTTAAATTTATTTACATTTCAAGTGTTAACCCCTTACCTGAAAACCCTCTATCCCCTCTCCCTTCCCCCTGCTTTTATGATGGTATTCCTCTACCCATCCACTCACTCCTGCCTTCCCACTCTCGATTCCCCCACACAGGGGCATCTATCGAGCCTTCCTCTGACCAAGGGCCTCTCCTCCCATTGATACCTGACAAGGCCATCCTCTGCTACAAATGCAGCTGGAGCCATGTGTATTCCTTTGTTGATGGTTTAGTCCCCTGGGAGCTCGGGGGGTGGGGGGTGGGTGGGGAGTGTCTGGTTGGTTGATATTGTTGCTTGTCCTATGGGGTTGCAAACTCCTTCAGCTCCTTTAGTCCTTTCTCTAATTCCTCAATTGAGGACTCTGTGCTCAGTACAATGGATGGTTGAAAGCATCCAACTCTGTATTTGTAAGGCTCTGGGCAGGGCCTCTCAGGAGACAGCTATATCAGGCTCCTTTCTGCAAGCATTTCTTAGCATCCACAATAGTGTCTGAGTTTGGCGACTGTATCTGTGATGAATACCCAGGTGGGACAATATCTGGATGGCCTTTCATTCAGTCTCTGCTCTGCACTTTGTCTCCATATTTGCTCCTGTGAGTATTTTGTCCCCCCTTCTAAGAAGGACCGAACCACCCACACTTTGGTCTTTTTCTTGAGCTTCATGTGGTCTGTAGATTATATCTTGGTTATTCGGAGCTTTTGGGCTAATATCCACTTATGAGTGAATGCATACCATGTGTGTTCTTTTGTGACTGGGTTACCTCACTCAAAATGGTATTTTCTAGTTTCATCCATTTGCCTGTAAATTTCATGAATTAATCGTTTTTAACAGCTGAGTAGTACTCCATTGTGTAAATGTACCACATTTTCTCTATCTATTCCTCTGTTGAAGGATATCTGGGTTCTTTCCAGCTTCTGGCTATTATAAATAAGGCTGCTATGAACATAGGGGAGCATGTGTCCTTGTTATATGTTGGAAAATCTTTTGGGTATATGCCCAGGAGTGATATAGCTAGATCCTCAGGTAATACTATGTCCAGTTTTCTGAGGAACAGCCAGATTGATTTCCAGAGTGGTTGTACCAGCTTGCATTCTCACCAACCATGGAGGAGTGTTCCTCTTTCTCCACATCCTTGCCAGCATCTGCTGTCACCTGAGTTTTTGATCTTAGCCATTCTGATTGCTGTGAGGTGGAATCTCAGGGTTGTTTTGATTTGCATTTCCCTGATGACTAAGGATGTTGAACATTTCTCTAGGTGCTTCTCAGCCATTTGGTATTCCTCTGTTGAGAATTCTTTGTTTAGCTCCGTATCCCATTTTTTAATAGGGTTATTTGGTTCTCTGGAGTCTAACTTCTTGAGTTCTTTGTATATATTGGATATTAGCCCTCTATCAGATATTGGATGGTAAAGATCTTTTCTCAATTTGTTGGTTGCTGTTTTGTCCTATTGATAGTGTCCTTCGCCTTACAGAAGCTTTGCAATTTTATGAGGTCCCATTTGTCAATTCTTGATCTTAGAGCATAAGCTATTGGTGCTCAGTTCAGGAAATTTTCCCCTGTGCTTATGGGCTCAAGGCTTTTCCCCACTTTCTTTTCTATTAGTTTCAGTGTATCTGGTTTTATGTGGAGGTCCTTGATCCACTTGGACTTAAGCTTTGTACAAGGAGAAAGGAATGGATCGATTTGCATTCTTCTACATGCTGACCTCCAGTTGAACCAGCACTACTTGTTGAAATTGCTGTCTTTTTTTCCACTGGATGGTTTTAACTTCTTTGTCAAAGATCAAGTGACTGTAGGTGTGTGGGTTCATTTCTGGGTCTTCAATTCTATTCTATTGACCTACTTGCCTGTCACTGTACCAATACCATGCAGTTTTTAACACAATTGCTCAGTAGTACAGCTTGAGGTCAGGGATGCTGATCCCCCCAGAAGTTTTCTCATTGTTGAGAATAGTTTTCGCTATCCTGGGCTTTTAGTTATTCCAAATGAATTTGAGAATTGCTCTTTCTAACTCTATAAGGAATTGAGTTGGAATTTTGATGGGGATTGCATTGAATCTGTAAATTGCTTTTGGCAAGATGGCAATTTTTACTATATTAATCCTGCCAATCCATGAGCATGGAAGATCTTTCCATCTTCTGAGGTCTTCTTCAATTTCTTTCTTCAGAGACTTGAAGTTCTTGTCAACAGATCTTTCACTTGTTTGGCTAGAGTCACACCAAGATACTTTATATTGTTTGTAGCTACTGTGAAGGGTGTTATTTCCATAATTTCTTTCTCTGGTTGTTTATCCTTTGAGAATAAATAGGCTACTGATTTGTTTGAGTCAATTTTATATCAGACCCCTTTGCTGAAGTTGTTCATTAGCTGTAGGAGTTCTGTGGTGGAGTTTTTGGGGGTCACTTAAGTATATTATCATATCATCTGCATATAGTGATATTTTGACTTCTTCCTTTCAAATTTGTATCCCTTTGACTTCCTTTTGTTGTCTAATTGCTCTAGCTAGAATTTCAAGTACTATATTGAATAGATAGGGAGAGAGAGGGCAGCCTTGTCTAATGTCTGATTTTAGTGGGATTGCTTCAAGTTTTTCTCCATTTAGTTTGATGTTGGCTACTGGTTTGCTGTATATTGTTTTTATTATGTTTAGGTATGGGCCTTGAATTTCTGATCTCTCCAAGACTTTTAACATGAAGGGGTATTATATTTTTGTCAAATGCTTTTTCAGCATCTAATGAGATGATCATGTGATTTTTTTCTTTGAGTTTGTTTATATAGTGGATTGTGTTTATGGATTTCTGTATATTGAGCCATCCCTGCATCCCTGGGATGAAGCCTACTTGATCATGATGGATGATAATTTTGATGTGTTCTTGGATTCGGTTTGCAAGAATTTTATTGAGTATTTTTGCATCGATATTCATAAGGGAAATTGGTCTTAAGTTCTCTTTCTTTGTTGGGTCTTTGTGAGGTTTTGGTATGAGTGTAACTGTGGCTTCATAGAATGAATTGGGTAATGTTCCTTCTGTTTCTATTTTGTGGAATAGTTTGAAGAGAATTGGTATTAGGTCTTTTTTGAAGATCTCATAGAATTCTGCACTAAACCCATCTGGTCCTGGGATTTTTTTGGTTAGGAGACTTTTAATAACTGCTTCTATTTCTTTAGGGGTTATGGGACTGTTTAGATGGTTTATCTGATCCTGATTTAACTTTGGTACCTGGTATCTGTCTAGAAAATTGTCCATTTCATCCTGATATTCCAGTTTTGTTGAGTATAGGCTTTTATAGTAGAATCTGATGATTTTTTTGAATTTACTCAGTTTCTGTTGTTATATCTCCCTTTTCATTTTTGATTTTGTTAATTTGGATACTGTCTCTGTGCCCTCTGGTTAGCCTGACTAAAGGTTTATCTATCTTCTCAAAGATAGGTTGATTTTCTCAAAGAACCAGCTCCTGGTTTGGTTGATTCTTTGTATAGTTCTTTTTGTTTCTACTTGGTTGATTTCAGCGCTGCGTTTATTTCCTGCTGTCGACTCCTCTTGGATGTATTTGCTTCTTTTTGTTTTAGAGCTTTCAGATGTGCTGTTAAGCTGCTAGTGTATGCTTTCTCCAGTTTCTTTTTGGAGGCATTCAGGGCTATGAGTTTTCCTCTTAGTACTGCTTTCATGGTGTTCTGTAAGTTTGGGTATGTTGTACCTTCATTTTTATTAAATTCTAAAAAGTTTTTAATTTCTTTCTTTATTTCTTCCTTGACCAAGTTATCATTGAGTAGAGTGTTGTTCAGCTTTCATGTGTAGGTGGGCTTTCTGTGGTTTTTGTTGCTATTGAAGACCAGCCTTAGTTGGTGGTGATCTGATAAGGTGCATGGGATTATTTCAATCTTCTTGTGTCTGTTGAGGCCTGTTTTGTGATTATATGGCCAGTTTTGGAGAAGGTACCATGAGGTGCTGAGAATAAGGCATATTCTTTTGTTTTAGGATAAAAAATTCCATAGCTATCTGTTAAATCCATTCGGTCCATAACTTCTGTTAGTTTCACTGTGTCTCTGTTTAGTTTGTGTTTCCATGATCTATCCATTGCTGAGAGTGGGGTGATAAAATCTCCCACTGTTATTGTATGAGGTGCAATGTGTGCTTTGAGCTTTAGTAAAGTTTCTTTTATGAATGTGGGTGACCTTGCATTTGCAGCATAGATGTTTAGAATTGAGAGTTCATCTTAGTAGACTTTTCCTTTGACAACTATAAAGTGTCCTTCCTTATCTTTTTTGATAACATTTGGTTGAAAGTCAATTTTATCCAGTATTAGAATGGTCTTCCTTCTTCTTGAGTTTCTTGTGGTTTGTGGATTGTACTTTGTGTATTCTGATCATGGTATGCATTCTCTGATAAGTGGATATTAGCCTAGAAGATGTAATTTCTTAACCAGAAGAGTTGGAACCCATTAAGGAGCTCTCATCTCCCAAAGCCTGACTGTCATCAAACTATTTAGGATACCTTACAGTGACCTGAAGTGGAAATTTCTGCTTTCTTTGGAGACTCAGTTGTGTCCTGTGATGTTTTTTTGAAAACTGCCTTATGAGAGGATGGTTTTCCTGAAGCAGACATATGGGAGAATGTTTTACTGAGGACAGACATATGACTTTCCAAGAAGCAACCTGGAAAAAGGGCATGTGATGTTTTGCTAGGGCAGATGCTTGAGAGAACACATGATGTTTGGAAAAGCTATAATTATAACCCGACAGACAGTGGGCAATGCTGGGTGGTATTGGTATTCCTTACTGTCCTCTGCTGTTCATTGTTGGTTGTTGTTGCTGCTGCTGCTGTAGGGTTTACCTTACTATTCTTTGTTGGTCATCATATGTCTTGACTTCCTAGGGAGAAATGCACCAAAGAACTTTGGTGGTGTTCAGTAGGCTTCTTGCCTCTTAGGACTTGGGAGGATTGGCAGAACCATGTGGTGATTTTTCCTGGCTCAACCTGCTATTGTTCATTCATAAATGATGTTTGCAAGTGGATCAAGTTGCCACTGCTGATTCATGTGAACTGAACTGCTGATGTCCTGACCACACAGATTGGATTTGCTCCTAAGAACTATTTCTAAATAGGTCCACATCCTTCTCTGCTCTATTAACCTTTTCTTTCTACTACCTATGGCTAGAAAGGAGGTTAAAGCATTTGAGAACCCTTAATAAAAGTAGGTTTTGAAAATATAAGCCTAAATGACCAATTCTAGGATGGTTAGGAACATACATTATTGTGAGCAAATATGGTAAATCATGGCAGTACTTATAAATGAATTTACAAATAGAAAGGATTTAAATACAAAATATATTTTTTAATTAAAATTTTTATTTTCTTGGGAATTTCATACATGAGTACTAATTGTATGTACATCATTTCCACCACTACTTCCCTTCTATAAATCTTCTCATTATTCTCTTTCAAATTCATAATGTTTTCTATATCTATAACTTATTTTATATCTATCTATCTATCATCTATCTTCCTATCTACCTACTACCTACCTAATCTATCTACCTACCTATTACACCTACTGAGTCCATTTAATGTTGATTGTATCTACACGTGTTTAGAGATGACCACTTGGGGATGGGAACAGTCTTAGAAAAAAAATCAGGGATGCAGTCTTGGAAAAAAATGACTCACCTTCTCTGCAGCTGCCAGTTGTTAAGTGTGGGGCTTTGTGAAATACCTGCCAGCTATGTTGATATGTCATCTAGTGCTGTCCTTGTGCAAGTCTTGTTTAGGAAACCACACTGTTGAGACTTCATGATGCAGCTGCCCCATTGTGTTTAGAAGACACCATCTGTAGTAGGTGTCCTGGTTCTCTCTCTGGCTCTCACAATCTTTCCACCTTCTCTTCTTCAGTTTTCCCAGAGCCTTATGTATAGGGGTTACATTGTAGATGTATCAATAGGGACTATGTAAAAAATGAGACTCTGAAAGGATTAATTTCTTCTAAAGCTTCATTCAGTGAAAATGTTTATCATTGTCTTTGTTATTGTTTTATTTTCTTGTGTGTGTGTGTGCGCGTGTGCGTGTGTGTGTGCATGTGTGTGTGTGCACGTGCGCGCGCTTATATGTGAGTATATGTGGTTATGTGTGTACATGTTCAGGCCAGAGGTTAAACTTGAGTGTTATTCATCAGGACACTATCCACTTTGTTCATTTTTTTGAGATAGGGTTTTTCTTTCATTGACTTATTTGGTTGGGCCAGCAACCCCTTAGGATCTGCCTGTATATACTTCTCCAGCATTGGTATTATAAGTGTTCACTAGCCTGGCACAGCTCCACAGGCAATATGACCTGGAGATTCCCAAGAAAAGTACAGGAATTAGTAGGGTTAAAGCTTGGGCCTTGGCAGCCCTAACAGCTAGGCTGGACCACTCATCCTTAATAAGCCAATGGTAAAAAGCAGAAAAAGGATATTTATCCAATTAGGAAGAGGAACAAAGAGATCCAATGATATTCCCCCCCTTACCCTCCACACTAGTCCTCAGGGGCTTCACTTGCTGTGTATGTTTAGGTAGAGGGTATGAGGAAACCAAACAGTGTGTTTTAAAAGTACATTCATTCCTACCAAGATGCTATAGGAATACCTTGGTACCACCTTGGAGTGCTGGGGTACCCTCCTTTAAGAAACAGTGTGCCTAGCTCAGGGTCATAGCTATGAAGTTAGTTTCTTTTCTCAGAGAGAAATCTTAGCTTTTGTTCTTGGTTCACTCCAACTTGCCTTGGGGCAAGACTATTAAACAGTTTTGTTTAGTAATTTTAAGTTCTAGAGAAATTCAATGCACACTTATAATGAGATATGTGGATTTTACTGCTCTCTAAGAAGAGACGTTTTTACATTTGAAGGACAAGAAACAAGATCTTTAAGTGTGAGCTTGGCAACAGAGAGAGTTTCCTTAAAGAATTCCAACAAGTAGAGAAGAGAAGAGTAAGTTACAGCCAGCAAGAGGTCTTCTTTTTAAATGAAAATATCATTTCCTTCTGTCCTCATGGCTGTGATTTGATCCACTTATCTTCATTCTGATTGACTTCCCAGGGTCATCCACTCTTTTGGCCCCACCCTTTGCTAAGAGAAGGCATATACCCAGGATAAAGAATGCTAGGTTTATTTTCAGGCACCTTACAAACTACTATACAAATTAAACAGTAAATTTATTATTGCAGTTGCACATAGGAAACCAGACAACCACTCGCTGGCATTATTTACTAATGAGAAGTAAGTATTAAAGTTTGAACAATCTGAGTTTTTTTTTTTTTTTTTTTTTTTTTTTTTTTTTTTTTTTTTTT
>NW_022196915.1:35961088-35962255 GCF_008632895.1 Mastomys coucha
TCAGTTTGGCGGTTCATCCGGAAATTGGACATAGTACTACCAGAGGACCCGGCTATACCACTCCTGAGTTTTTTTAATATGTTTTCTTTATTTACATGTCATACAATATCTCCTTTCGTAGGTTCCCCTCTGGAAAAAAAAACCCAAACCCAAACCCAAAACCAAAACCAAACCCCTGTTCTGTTCCCTCCCCCTGCTCACCACCCACTCTCTCCGGCTTACTGGCTCTGGCCACAGGGCCAAGGGCCTCTCCTTCCATTGATGACCGACTTGGCCATCTTGACTTGTATGACGATTCTGTGGACTTGACATTATCAATAGGCATTGACAGTTTTCTCTGCATTGACATCCTATGGTTCTTTGCATAATTATTAAAACTTTAGCAATTCACAATTAGAAAGTATTTTTTGCTCAATAAATATTAAGTGAAAATTAAAAAAAATGTAAATAACAAAAAAAGTTTGAATAATCTAATATCGAGCAAATAAGGTTCTATTTTTAAATGGACCGTAGGCAACCACAGTTGGCTATTGAATATAGTTTCCCCTTTGGTATCTACTGGAGATTGGCTGGAGGAGCAAAACTTGGAGATCCTTAAGACTCTTACAAAAAATTCCAAAATGGGCTGGCCAGATGGCTCTCAGGAGAAGGATTCTTGTCAAGCCCAAAGATCTGAGTTAGACTGAGGGGACCCACGTGCTGGAAGGAGAACACAAAAGTCCCGAAAGTTGTTCTCTGACCTTCATATGCATGCCATAGCACTCACTGTCCACACTCCCCAACACGAGTAAATAAATGTAATAAAACTGTATCTTCTATATACTTAGGTCATCTTGCATACTTTAAAATATGTATAATAGCAAATATAATCTCACACTATATGAAGAGGGATTTACTGTACCATTTATGGAATGACAGGAAATACATCTGCACATGCTCACACTTTTGTTTCAACTCTTCCTCCAAGGATCCGAGGTTGGATCTTGTGGATGTTGAGCCTGATACACAGAGCTAGGGATACGAAGCACATGAGGCATGCTCAGGTTTAGTTTCAGGATTGAGTGGTTGCCGTCTCAAGCCAGGATAGTTAAACTACTGTTTGCTCCTTTGGCATGTGCCTTTTGTTAGCATCCAGAAACGGCGGCAGATATGGGCGGGTCCACAGAC
>NW_022196915.1:35962265-35976095 GCF_008632895.1 Mastomys coucha
CTACCCCCCTACCCCCTTCCAATTAAACCTCTTACATGTGGAACTGTTTGTGCCTGGTGTCTGCAGACGCGTCCGCCGCGACTCGAACCCCAACACTTTTTACAGATGTTCTCAGAATTTAAGACAACCTTCACATAAATATTCCTGAGGGTTGTATTTAATTTCATACACAGATTAATTATTGTAATTCAGTCAATAGAATGTAAATCCCAAATGTTTGTAGGGCTGCTAAATTATGCTCTACTAAACTTACAGCCTCTCCTGTGATTGATCTGTAATGGATAAGCAATCACAGGAGGGTATGCAGCAATGTGAATTATGCATTTGGTTGCCAGCTAAGCAGGGCTGATGTACAACTCAAGCCTTAATGTTCCACCCAGTGATTACCTCTCCCTGTACTTATCTATGCATTGGGTACAAGGTGGCAGTGCAGCCAAGGCCCACTTGGTTTGGCAAGTGTTCAACCAAAATGGCATGCTGGGGCATCTCGTAGAGGCTGCTAAATAAGTTCAGCTGAGGGAAATCGGCATCTTTACCCTTTAAATCCATCACTGAATTAAATACTGAAATCAGGTTACAGCGTGCTGTGCTATCTGTGTGCAGCCCGTGGATACATTCCTCAAAAGGGATTGCTAAGGCATTTTCTTTGATAAAAGAAATTTTGCATGTTTTTCACCATTGAAAATATTAGCATTTACTTAGGATACTTTTGAATATGTCTTTAGAAAAACTCTTTCTTCTCACCCTTCCTTCCTGTTCTCCCCTCTTTCCTTCTCTTTCAGTTTCAATATGGAAATCTGAGCCTTTAGCTTCCAGGATAGCCAACAGCACAGAGAATACAAGTGTGATGTTTCTGGTGTCCCCAAGGTTCAGGGCTATGTAATCCAGAAAAAGACTTCAGTTGTCATCATTGAATATCACTCTGACCAAGGCTAGGAACAGGAATTCCAGAAGATTCCACCTGTCAATCATGGGTTCTAAAACACACTGGCACTGGGATCCACCTAAGAGAGGAGATCACTCTTCTCTAAGGAAGCATTTATTTTAAGTTAAAACAAAACACAACAAAACACAACAAAACAAAAGAAATTAACACTGATGTAAACTTTAGAAGACAGCGTATGTGAGACCAGCCTTCAAGATTTCCCCTCCCTTTCTTTCCTCTCCTCCTTTTGTTTCTCATCAAATGCAATGCCAGGCAGTGCCAAAAGACCACCCTCACTTCTCTGAATGGTGGTGGTGCTCTTTGTCCTGGTGCTTAGAGAGCACCCCCGCTGACCTGGGTCATGTGTCAATGCAGCATGCACAGGAGCTGCAGTTATCTGCAGTGGAGCTGCTGCAGGCACAGCACTCTGACCGTTCTGATGCTATTTATTATTTTCTTGGGGGGCAGAATTTAAGTCTCCATGATGACACTCAATTCTAATTCTGATCTCTTTTGGGGTTTACAAAATGTTTTGTTTTGTGAACACAAAGCCAATCGGCATCAGTATTAAGCAAAAGTATAGAAACAAAAGATTTGCTGATCTTCAGCTTGCTCCCTTGCTACCAGCCTGAAGCTGAAAGATCACAGAGCTTGAGTATCTGGCTTTACCTGTAGATGGATAGAATAGCATCTGTTTATTTCATCTGTCTCTCATGAGAAAGTAATACATGTTAAACGGAAGTGTTGCAAGATGTGTGTGTCTCAACTTCCTTGAAGAAGTTCAAAGACTTTCTATCATAATATCAACTTGGGACCTTGAGTATTCCCAAGTGCTGTGTGCAAAGCCTCACTGGTGATGAGCCCAGCTGCTGGTTCTTGCTGTTTGCTGCCATGTCCGTCTCTCCTCAGCCTGCTCACAGGCTAAGCTTATGGGCAATTGGTTTTAGTTAGAGTTATCATTGCTGCGATAAAACACCATGGCCAACAGTAGGCTGATCCTTCCAGTGTGCAGTCTGTGAGATGGTATTTCTAAAGTGTGCTCTTAGCCACACATGATGGAACTTTCTGAATATCAACATTTCAAGTTAGGCAGAGAGGATGAGAGGAAGTCTGGCAGTGGTGATCGTCAGGCTGCTGAGCCTGAATGAAGAATACCATTTTGTTTTTAACAAGGAAATGAAGAAAGTACAGGCCAGATATGCAGATAGGCCCCATTCCCATAGATTAGCCATGAAGATTTCATGGCCTCAAGTTCATGTAGAGATAGCTGCAAGGCTCTCACATACTGCAGAGTTTGGGTGACCAGGTGGCTTAGATAGGAGACCCTGGGACAGAACTTTTCACCAAGAACACCACTTCCCTTCATAGACCATTACTGAAAGAATGTATCTTCCTTTCCTGAGATGGAGAGAGCTCCTGCTTCATGTCCCATGCCAGCCTCTATAGGTCCAGAGAAACAGCCAGCTTCCTTGGCTAGTTATGTGAAATCAGATCTGGTTGAATCCACTAAAGCACAAAGATGAGGACATTTCTTCAACACTGATCTCATACACTCTCTACCTGGCTTGGTAAGCTGTAGCACTCCGGTGTGTTCCTGGAGCTGTCCAGGGAGAGCTCAGGGATGAAAGTTGTAGCTACTCTCCTGGAGGGCGCTAAAGAAGGATGCTCTGGTTGGACTTATCATTTTCATTATACCAATAATAGTTGTGGTTTGCCTGAATAAGGATCACGGGAATTTGTAGCATATAAATACTGGACCAACTTATGGAAGGAACTGTTACTAGCTCTTGTGATGGTTTGTATATGCTTGGCCCAGGGAGTGGCGATATTAGAAGGTGTGGCCATGTTGGAGTAGGTGTGTCACTGTGGGCATGGGCTAAAAGACCTTTACCCTAGCTGTCTGGAAGTCAGTCTTCCACTAGCAGCCTTCAGATGAAGATGTAGAACTCTCAGCTCTGCCTGCACCATGCCTGCACAGATGTTGCCATGCTCCTACCTTGATGATAATGGACCGAATCTCTGAACCTGTGAGCCAGCCCCAATTAAATGTTGTACCTAAAAGAGTTGCCTTGGTCATGGTGTCTGTTCATAGCAGTAAAACTATAGCTAAGATAGCTCTTCTCTCCAACCCCCAGATTTTGCTGGCTGGGTGAAGAACATGTATATGCAAGAAGGAAAGTGATTGACAAGACCTTTGTTCCAGTTCTTCAGTCTTATTTTGTTCCTGGATGGCAACCTAAAGTTATGCCTAAGAGGAGTATGTTTCAGAGGATTTTGAGGTTAACTGAGTTTTCAGTGTAAGGAGTGGCTACTGACATACCAATTGTTACCTGATAGGAGCCACAGTCCTAGGTAGGAAGGCAGTGAAGGTCAGAGTGGAGAAAGTAGCTAGCTAGATGTGCATGTGGGCCTAGGATAGATGACAGGTAGGCAGGCTGTGGGCATAGACAGCACTGAAGAGAGAAACGGGCAAGTCTTAGTTGCGGAGAACTTTGGATCTAGAACTTTCAAATGCTTCACACAACTTTCAGTCTTACCAGAGGTCATTCTACTTCAAAGCGTGCGCATATCTATAAAGCCAACTTTCAGTTTTAAAAATATTCACTACCAAAGTGATTCTCATGTGCTTTTGGTTATTTAAAAATTATGACAGCTACAGATATCACCCAGCAAATAAAGCTCCAACTATGCACTGGGTATACTACAGCATTTTTAGGCACACATAGTACTAACTTTTCACTGCTCTCTGTGACAAAGTATCCAAAAAAAAAAAAAAAAAAAAAAAAAAAAAAAAAAGCAACTTAAAAGGAGAAAGGATTAACCTGCCTCAGAAGTTCAGAGGCCTCAGTCATTGGCGGTTGGAGCCATTGCTCAGGACTGTGGTAATGAACAGACATATTAAGGGGGATAGCTGTTTATGTTGTGGAGAGAGAGAGGGAGAAAAAGAAGGGATGGTGGTGAATTCTAAGGTCTTCAAGGGGCATACCTCCAATGGTCCTCACCTCCTAACATTCTCATGGCCTCCCACAGTGCAGCTAGCCATTGACAGAGCCTTCACCATGTAGCCTTTGGGGGACATTTAAGACCCATCAATAACACATGCTTTTGTTTAATTTCTATAGTAGTGATGGGACACACCCTGTCATATCCTCATTTTAACAATAAAGCAGTGAAATTTGAGAGGGATTAAATCACCTGTTCTGAGTCACACAGGAGGTGCTTGCCAGGAATGAGTAGGAACAGCGACTGGCCTAACAGCTCAGCTCACATATGTCTTATGTAGAAAACCATGTATCTCCAATGGGTAGTGACAATACTGTCTTATCTTTATAAAGTCTCCTTTTCTCTCTGCCCCCTCCTTCCCCTCTCTTCCTTCATCCCTCTCTACACTTAATCCAGAACCCAACTTTGAAAATCCCCTCTAAGTGTTTATTAAGAGAATGGATACTTTATTCTCTCATCTGCTCCAGGCTTTGGAGAAAGAACTCTTGGTTTCTAATGAATGCTAAATCTTCAAAATAACATAGAAAATAAAAATCTTTAAATTCTCATTAACTTGCTAACGAGTTTTACTGCAGCACAAATGCAGAGCAGTGACCATTCGGGTTTGCAGGTGTATAATCCTCCTCATCATTATATAAAGTGTTCAGTCTCACATGACACGTTGGAGTCATTCCCTTTGAAGAAAATCTCCCTGGAAGCAGAACTTGTTTTTAAGAAGCCAAAATTCATGCCAAGAAATGTGCCAGGATGAATATGACATCTCCCTCTTCAGAAAACAGATGGATGGTTTCCCATTCTATAGTTGACCTGTATTTCCTCCTGGATGCTCACTGCATATTTTATTACCTCTTTGTTCCATTCACTGAGCCTGCAGAATAGGACACCTATTTTCAAATAGTAACCCCCTTGTTCAGAAGGTGGAAGAATGTGTCAGTCCATTCCACAGCTGTTATGTGACTTCTAGATGTTTCCTTGTGGGAGAGACCAGCCTCCTAGGAAGCCCAGCTTAGTCTGGAATTCTTGTGTCATGTTTCTGAACACCCACAGTGAACTGCCATCATAAAGATACACATATCAGTACTGCTGCAATCAGGAAACTGGGTGAAATATCTTGTCACAACTAGAGAGACAATCAGCCATGGGCCACTCATAGCTTCATGTTAAGTAATGTTTGATTTAGCCCAATTCTAATTGAACACAAGAGCTCAGGAAAAGTCTTGGGATGGGCTTGACTTGGAGGCACTGAGGTCCCTCCTTACTTTCTGAAAAGTCTTACTGTATCACTTCAGCTCTGATTTCCTCTGCCCAAACAGTAACTATTTTTTATAGAGCAGTTATAAACAGGGTAACTCGTATGGAATTGTGGACAGGAATGAAGGAACTCTGGCACCAAGAAGCCTATGTGTTTGATTTTTTTTTTCTTCTCTACTAGCACCAAGAGTTACTCATTTTGTCACTTCTTGCCCACCCAAGGCATTGTATCATGCATGTCATATGACCTGAGTTAGAGGCAGTAACTGATGGAGAGCTTGGACCCAGGAGCGAGTTGTCTACTTTAAACCCAAGTGCCATTGCCTTCTGCCTGTGTGGCTCTGCGCTTCTGGAGAGTAAGTACTAAAGATCAAGAGCAAAAACATACCTCAGGGTTATCATGGGGGTTAAGTCAGTTAAGACGTGTGGTACACTTAGAGGAGACACTATCATGGTGGATGCTTATAAGTTTATTAGTAATAGTAACAATATTAGGGATAAAACCTCGTAGGCTTATTTTAAGCAGGCAGCCTTTATATCAGCTGTGAGGCAGAGAAGATGATGATTTCAAGCAGATTCTAAGTGGGCTCAGGATGAAGTCTGGAGTTAACCATGCTCTTGCCTGTAGCTCACCATTGGACTTCAGTTGCCCTGACTGTAAAATCAGAAGAAAAGGTAGGCTGTGAGATATTTCAAGCCTCGATAGTCTGTACTGCTCTGCATCCTGTTCTCACCCCGACAGCATCAGTTTTAAATATACTCAGATCTCTGTTTGTCCACAAAGTGTTTTCATTTATCTATGATAACTTTCCTTATTGCTCTGTCTAAATAATTGACATGAAAGCCACTTACATGACCAAGAGTTTATTTTGTTCATGGTTTGAGGGCCATAGTTTTTCATGGAGGGGAATCACAGCAGTGAACATTCAAGGCAGGCACCAGGCCCAGTCCAGAGTTAGGAAGCAGAGTGCTTGTCTGCTCATGTTTTCCTTTCCTTCCAGTTCATCTCACAGCAGGTGGTTGCCCACATTTAGGGTGGGTCTTCCTGCCACCACTGAATCTTTCCTTGGAAGTGCCACAGCCGCACAGACACATCCAAAGATGCGCCTTCTAGGTGACTGTGAATTCAGTCAAGTTGATAATGAAGATTCACCATCACACCCACTGTCCGTAAAGGGCTGATTGTTGGTTACAGAGAGCATGCCCACTTGTCTCTTATCATCTCCCTCTCTCCACAGTGCTTTTCTCACCATTAGTACTCAGCTGGTAGCTCTCTCAGAAAGATCAGTGATGACATTGTCTGCTAAAATGTGCTTGCTTATTTTTGGTTTCTCTCTGACTTGACATCTTTGCTGAATTCAACATGTCAGAAGATCAAAATCCATCTTATCTGACAGGTTTCTATTCTCTAGAACCCCTTCAAACACAGAATCAGTTCCATGTGGCTTATAATACTGCAGCCCTTTTTCACACTCTTCCATTTGATATTGTTTGGTGGGGTTCTTTCCATATCAGTCATTGAGGACTGTCTCATTTAGTCCTTTTAATGTCCCTGCATGGTTTTAGTGTACAAACACATACTTGATTATCACCCTCTGGATGACATTAATGTTATCTCTTTCCTCTTCTTCCTCCTCCTTCTTTTTAAACAAAGTTACATGAACATCTTGCATATATGTGTATATATTTTATATGCAAGTGTGAATGTTTTCATGGAGAAATACCAAAACTGACTTTATGAACCACAGAGCATTCTGTTTAACAGCTTACATTGTCTTTATGTGAGTTGTCACCTTTCAGCTCAGACCTAGTATTGAGGCATGCTCATAGAGAAGGAACCTGTTAGGAGACCCAGCTGCAGCATGGCTCATCATAAGCCAAATTTGTCCATTATTTTTTTGTTGAAACCTCCATTGACTTCTTTGCTTCTCTTCTCCTCCAGGACATGGATACGAGAGACCTATCAGTTCTTTCATTTTTATTTTCACGTGCATGGATGTTTTGCTTGCATGTATATCTGTGCACCGTGGGAGTGTCTGGTGCCTGAGATCTCATAGGAGTACTGATACAGACCATGGTGTGTTACCATGTGGGCTCTGGGAATTGAACATGGGTCCTCTGAAGAGCAGCTAGTGCTCTTAATAGCTAAGCCATCTCTTCAGCCAGAACTCATCAGTTTTTGACTCCTGCTCCATCTTGGACTTGCTAGATTCAGCTTCCTCTTGTCCTTTTTCCTACTATTGTGGTGTTACACATATTTTTACAGCCCAGATCCCATAGCTTCTAAAGCAACCCCTTATAGGCCTCGTGTCCTGGACACAGCCACTTTCTAGTCCCATGGCTGCTCAAGCTTCCACATTGTTATTCTGCATTGGCACACAATATTAATAGTTTCCCATTTCTAAACATATCTGTTATTTTTTAAAATATCATCCAGTTTTAGGTCTTTATTCTACCATGATTTTTAAGCACTCAAACCTATAATATTTACTTCCTCTAACTTAGCTTAATAGACTCTAATAGAGTTTGTTCTCACAGCTGCCTACCCAGACTTCACCCTCTCCATGCTCCATTAATGCATTTCTAATTGTCCCTGTAACATCTCCATTTGGTTGTTTCCCATCATTTCAGTTTCAATATGTCTAAATCCAACAGAACCATCTGTTAGTGATCCCACCCCATCTGTTCCTTCCCCCATTTCCTTATCTCTGTAAATGACACCTCATTTCCTTAATAACCCAGACTAGAAATCTTGGCACTCTAGCTGATTTCTTTATTTGTTTTTCACTAATAAACAATCCGTCACTGAGTCTAAATACATTTTCTTCTTTAAAAATATCACTGCATCCTTGATAAATATGAATTATATTTAGAAAATATTAATGATGAATTTTTTTTGTCAGCTCTTATTTTTCTGCATGAAGCCTAAAACAAGAGTATGGGTAGAAAAATGATAGGAAAAATAGCCTTCCCAAAACAAAGCATTGAGGGTGACTTCTGGTTGAAATGTGAATTGTGTGCATGTGTTTGTCATACTTCCTGTGTGAAACGTCACTGTGATGGCTGTAAAAGTTCATTTTATGAAGGCAAAATGTATTTTAGAAAATGACAGTAAAGAATGGACTAAAGAGGAGATAATTTGAAACTTCTCCAGGTAGCTAAAATCCAGAGTGCTCTTCTTTAATCTGCCTAATAGAAAAAAGATCAGTGCAACATGGTTCAGGTTCAAGTAGGTCCTGCTAAGCTCAGGGAAACACTTGCATTTAGAGTCCTGAAACTTTGGTTACCTTCCCAGCCAAGCACTCAAAGCTCAAGCTTCTTTGAGGAAGGAGAGTGGAATCTGTGCCTGGGTATTCTATCCAGCTTAAAAGAAAAGGTTGGAACACTGATCTAGACAGTGCTCAGGGTATTATCTGGCCTCATCATCTTCCAGGAAGACCAGACAGCAATCTACATTTTAGTACAAGTGAACAGACAAGCACACACAGGTCAAACAACAAGAACATTGAACATGGAATTAAGGCATTGGCAATGCCATACTTCCTTTGTGTGCACTTGCTTTAAGAACAGATAGAGAAGGGAACATAGGGAAGGGCCATCAGAGTTCTTCCAAAAGCTTTGACCATGGAGGCAGAAATGGAAACAAACCAATGAAACCTCAAAATTCACACAGAGGAGGAGAAAAGGGGGCAAATGCTCTACCTTTGTTACTACTCCAAGAAAAAAAATATATGAATACTTTTTGTCTGTGAAATAAAGATACAGATGCTGCGGGGTGAGCACAAACAAAGAGATATAGCAGTGAAATTCAGAGAGCCATAAAGAGCTCATGAAAATTATACATGTCATTTGAGAGGGGAAAAGTTCAAAAAATTTAAAAGAATTTTTTATGAAAAAGTGAAAAGCAATCATTGGTGTATCTCAAGGTTCCAGAAAACAAGAAAAAAAATCCCAAATCAGTAAATGACAGATTTGTGAAACAGAGACTAAAAGAACAAGTCATAAAATAATTTAAAAAAATTGGTTCTTTGAAAAAAAACTCAGTAAAATTAAACAAAAATGGACCAAAATTCAAAAGATAGAAATGAAAAATGAAGGTTACTATGGTGAAATATAGAGAACAATGAGGGAATACTTTGAAAATGTACAGTTACCAAACTGGTAAATCTAGAAGAAATGGATGAATTCATAGACACCCATGAGTTACCGAAATCAAGAAGATATAAACAATTAAATAGATCCACACATCAACAAAATTGAAGCAATAATAATAATAAGTCTTCCAGCAAGCAAACCCGGAACTGGACAGATTCACTACCAAGTTCTGCCAGACCTTTAGAGAAGAACAAGGCTGGTGACCCTCTGCCTACCCCATGGACTACACCAGTGCTCCTCCATCTGTCTACCACATATGCCATGATAATGCTTCACTAACTCCCTTATAAAGTAGAAAATGACCAACAAATTCTAGGAATCCAACAGTATCCTGATATTAAAATTAGATAAAAAACAACAAAGGCAGAAAGCTGTAGACCAATTTTTTTTTCCCAATAAACAGAAGAGAATTTCTCATGAAAGTCTGGTAAACTTAGAGGACACTAAGAAGGTCATACGCCATGACAAAGTTGGATAAATTCTTAGGATGTAAGGAGGGTTCAACACACCCAAGTCAGTAAGCATAATGCAGTACACAAATTGACTTAAGAACAGAATCATGTGATCATCTCAGTCAAGGGGGAAAGGCCTTCAATAAAGTTCAATGTTCCTTCACAATAAAAGACCCAAAGAAACCAGGACTGTAGAGGACAAACCTCAAGGTAGCAAAGGTCCTCGGTGACCAATAGTCTACAAGGAGGGCAATCTTCAAGGAAGCAAGAATGCTCACATCTCTCTTACTTAACACTGTGCTTGAAGTCTTAGCTACAGCAGTAAGACAAGAAAGAAGCAAAAATGTTACTGGCAGGAAAAAAAGAAGTAAAATTATCCCTATTCAGATGACATGATCTTATACTTAAAGAACCCTAACAATACTGTGACATTCTTCTCAGAGCTGGAAAAATACAGTCCTAATATTTACATGGAAGCCTCAGTAGAAAGACCATCTCTGACAGAATTATAATACCTGATCTTGGATTATATTACAGAGCCATTACCATCAAAACATGGTACTGACACAAGAGTAGACATGTAGACCAAAGGAATTAAAAAAGGAGCCAGAAGCAAACACACCAAGTTATATAGCCACCTAATTGTAAACAAATGTGCCCCAAACATAAACTAGGTAGAAGACATCTTTACCAAATGATATTGGGGAAACTAGATTGCTACCATTGACTCATGAAGCTAGATTTATCTATCTCTTCATGCATAAACACAGATTCAAAGTAGATCAAAAACTTTAAAGTGCAGAATGCTGAAACCACTAGAGGAAACCATGAGGCACTGCAGGATATAGGCATAAATGAAAAGTTTCTGAAAAGGAGTCCATTGTTAGTGGGGAGTCAGGTGAGAACCTATGCATGTCCTTCTTCCTACCCTTTTTTGAATTTCCTATTAATATCTCCCATTAGGTCAGAGTCACTTGAAAGCCAGACAGCATGGAATTTAAGATGCTGCAGCCCCTGAGAATCAACCTTTAAGGTTTCAGTGTTGGTTCACTGGGCATAAGGAACCCAAACTGGCTGAGGGAAGGGTTTCAGCTTCCAATTTAATAGAAAGATTGACTGTATTTGCTGGTGAATTTTTTCCCTTGGGCCAAATGCATTATAGAAACATTAAATTCTATGTTGCTATATCAACATAAGGGCAAAACCTCTTTACTCCGGGGAGGTAGAGATGTCTTAGCAGTTAAGAGCACTTGCTTCTCTGACAGAGAACACAAAGTTTGGTTACCAGCATCCAGAGATCACAACTGCATGAAATTTTAGTTCTAGAGGATCTGATGTCCTCTTCTAGACTCCACGGATGCTTGTATACATGTGGTGTACATACTCAGGGCACATATACATACAATTTAAAAAAATTCTTATGTGCTGCTATCAATGAGGGGTGGGGCCAGCTCTGTATAGCCCTTGAATATCAACATGGTCCCAAGTGGCAGCCTAGACCATGGACATCTGCATGGCCTTTGGTGGTGATATGGGCCATGGACACCAACACAGACTCCTGCTGTGGCATGGTCATAGACCAGACATGGTCCTCAGTAGCAGCAGGGACCACTTGAGCTATGACCCTAACTGGCAATACAGGCTCACAACAGGCTCTTCCTCCCCACCCTTGTGTCTCCAAACCTGCTTTCTTTATACGATTCAAACCATTCTGCCCCTCTTCCTCTCCCATTTCTCCACCCCACACTCGCACAGCTTAGTGGTTTGTGCTGTGTGTGGGCCATGCAGTGGGCCTGGTCTCTAGATGTCTTCAAATATTTGTCCAATCCAAGATTCCAAAGAAAATTAAGTTTCTTGCTAAAGTTAAATATGGCACAGTAAGCTGTAGTTCAACAGAGAGCCGTCTAGTCTCATGGTTGAACCAGTCCCACCCCTTACTAGTTGCAGCATTTGGGCAGCACAATAAGAGCTGGGCCTAGTGACAGGAAATGGGCCAGCTGAACCTGAGGGTGTGAGCAGGAGCACCCAGGAGGAGCTGGCCAACCCTCACCTGTGCAGCACAGTAGAGCCGGCCTCTGCTCTGGTAGTGTAGGCACAAGTGAGCCAGCCAGAGGAGAACTGGCCCTTTTCATTGCCCGGTGTGGCATTGGGTGAGCTAGCCAGGGCAGTGCTGGTGAACTTGTCCTGGTGGTGAGGGTGTGGGAGAGCTGGTGGACTGACTAACTCAGCTACTACCCAGGCCTAGATCCAGGATCATGAGTTGGCCATCATCTAGCCCATCTGTGAAACTGCTGAAGTGCTCAAAAGGGCCTGTCCTGCAGCTCCAAAGTTGCAGGAACAACAGACCCAGGGCAACAACAGGATATCTGAGAGGAGTCCCAGTGAGGATCCAGTATTGATAGTTTAGCTGAAGTCAGAGCTCCAACCAGACCAATGACTCATTGCAATGAACATGGGCAAGCAAAGGAATGTGGACAAAGGGGTATACTGTGGGACTCACTGTGAAACACTACAGCTTCCATGGTAAGATTTTTGTTTATTGTTTTTATTTTTTGGTGGGGGACGTCAAAAGGGCAGAGGACATATAGGATGGGACAGGGAGATGAGTGGGATTGGGTGCATGATGTGAAATTCACAAAGAATCAATAAAAGTTAGAAAAAGTGCCTTATGTAGATCACTAAGTCAGAGTAGCCACTCTCATTAGCATGCTTTTGATTCATAATAAGGATATTACAACTATGAGGAAATGGTACTGTATGCAGCTCTAGTTTAAGGCATGGACTCTGTTGGTATTGTAGGAAGGCTCTGGCCTGCAGGATTTTAACTCTGAGATGGTGTGGATGTAGGAACTTCATTCTGAGCAGTCATGGGGTTTTCCTGAAAACCTAAATAGATCTATAAAGCCCTAAGCTCATTGGTTGTCTTTTTATTCTTTTGTTTTAATTGTGTGTGTATGTATGTGTGTGTGTGAGAGAGAGAGTGTGTGTATTTATGTGTGTGTGTATGTTTTGTACATGTATGTGTGTGTATGTCTCTGTCTCTCTCTCTGTGTCTCTCTGTCTCTCTCTGTGTCTCTGTCTCTCTCTGTCTCTCTCTATGTCTCTGTCTCTCTCTCTCTGTGTATGACTGCAGACACACACATGCAGTGGCATGAGTGTAGAGATTAGAAGACAACCTTGGGTATCCTCACCTTCTATCTTGTTTGGGACAGAGTCTCTTATTGTTTGCAAGTGCCATCATGTCTCCACTCTTTGTCTTGGCAAATGTGAGTGCTGGGATTATTGAGGTCTACTGCAGCCAACTCTCCATATGTTCTGGGGATCCAAACTCAGCTCTGCACACTTAGGAGGCAAGGCAAGAGGTTTACTCATTGATCCAAGTTCTTTTTCTTTGAAAGACTTTATCTCTATTAGAAGCAAGCAACCAGGCCCATAGCTCTCAGAACATATTTATACTAGTCTTTTCTAGAGTCTCTTTGGTCACTACAGACAATACTCTGTGTAATTATTTTGTCACTGTGCACCTTGGGTTAATGATGTACATTTCACTAATGGGAGCACAGTTGATGATACTTTTAAATCAAGTCCTATCAAAGAAATTAGTTCTAGATCTCCATTATCCCCTCTTCTGTTGTTCTCAAGACTTTTTTAAAAAAAATTAAAATTTTTTAATTTTAATTTTAATTTTTTAGATATTTTCTTTATTTACATGTAAATTTCTCCTTTCCCAGTTTCCCCTCCAAAACCCAACCAACCAAACAAACAAAAACAACAAGAACAAACCCCTGTTGCCTCCCCCTCCCCATGCCTGCCACCCCACCATCTTTCACTTCTTGGCCCTGGCATTCCCCTACACTGGGGCACAGAACCTTCACAGAGCTGAGGTCCTCTCCTATTGATGATTGAATTTGCAATCCTCTACTGTACACATGCTGCCAGAACAATTAGACCCACCGTGTGCAGTCCTTGGTTGGTAGTTGAGACCCTGGGAGTTCTGAGGGTGCTAGTTAGTTCATATTGTTGTTCGTCCTAAGAGGCTGCAAA
>NW_022196915.1:35977053-35990800 GCF_008632895.1 Mastomys coucha
AAAATTCAAAGTCTCTTAACTGTGGGCTCCACTAAAATACATTCTTCTTTCAAGAGGGAAAAATATCAAGGCACAGTCACAATCAAAACCAAAACCAATGTCTGGGATCCAACTCACAATCTTCTGAGCTCCTCTAAGGGCTTGAGTTACCTCTCCAGCTCTTCCCTTTGTAGGACACATCTTGTCTTCTGGTCTCCAGATGCCTGTACTCCAGTGCTGTTGCTGTCCTTGGTGGTCATTGCATGATACTGGCATTCCCAAAACACTGCTGTAACTAGGCTTTACCAATAGCCTCTCATAGACTGTCTTCACGGTGTCAAGCCTCAACTCCTTTACATGACACCTTCAGTTGTTGTTCTCAAGACTTTTAAAAATATATATATCAATACCTTTTCCAATCTAGGTTTATACAGAAGAAAAGGCTCTCCATAAGACTGGTAGGACAAAATTTCACTATAGGTATTAGGGCTTCCATAGTGATGTGGGGAGAGACACACTTGAACTTTTGAGATGAGTAGACAATGTAACCAGCCAAGCACTTTTGGGTGTCCCCATAATCAGAGAGTTTGTGGAAATATAAATGGGAGTCAGAGACTTACGTTTAGCTAGCTCCTCTCCTGGTCCTTAGACACCATGTCCTTGATAGTGGCTCTGGGATCTCTGTGGGTCAGGGAGTGGGCATCATCTAGGAAGAACACAAACACAAACAAACAAATGGCCTTCACAGAGTGTTGATACAGCTTTCATTCGTGCCTTTTGATTTCACACAGATTTTGCTTTTGTTCTGAAGTCCTGTTTTGAAACTGTCCTGCAGTTTCATGAACTGGGTTCTTCCTCGACAGAAGGGAGAAAGGAGACCTGAAACACAGAGTTTGAGAACAAAAGGACACGAAGCCAAGTTGAGGGTTTCCAATCAAGGCTCATCTTTACTTTGAGGGTTCAGCATTTATATACAAGAGAGCAAACTGAATCTCTAAGTTACAATGACATTTGAATAACATAAGGAATTCGGGAAGAGTCAGGAAGAGTCCGAACAAAGTCCAGGAGGAAGTCAAAGGGAAACCGGCTGTAGGGCTGAAGGTGGAGACTCAGGGCGTCCCGCAGGTCTCAGCTCTGGGGAGTGGCTGGATGCACAGTCCACAGTTGGGGAGGAGGTCAACAACAGATGTCCTCAGGCTGTATACATGCCAGCCAGCAGGCATAGTTTCCTCTGGAATCCTCTAAGGCGGAACTCATAGTAGTGAGCCTTTGTTTCAGGCACAGCAGGCATGAGTTGAGTCTCGACATTGCAAGCTCCAATGTCTTGCAGCTGAGACACCCAACACTTGTTTTGTTTTGTCACACTGAACCTTGGGTTGACAATATGCATTTTTACTAATGGGAACATAGCATGTGATACTTTTAAGTCTAGCCACATCAAAGAATCAATTCTAGATTGATTCTAGATTCCCATCATGCCCTCTTCTGTTCTTCTGGAGCCATTTTTTTTTTTAATTTGCCAACAACCCTTTTCAATCTAGGCTTATGCATAAGAAAAGACCCATTTTGGTGACTGAAACCATGTAGGGTAGCCACAAACTGACCAGGTAGATATAACACAGTTCCGAGATTTTTGTTGTCAAAAGTACCCAGTGTTATAAGCTGGTGTACCTATTTCCTTCTTCAGTGTCTTGATTGTTCTGACACTCCATTTTCAACTTTAGAATTGCTAATATTTTGGTCTAGAAAATTCTTTGTTGTGGAAGATTGTCTGGTGTATTGTTAGATGCTAAGCAGTGTTTCCACCTTCAACCCCCTACATGGCAATAACACCATTTCTCTAGTTACAACTACCAAAGTTTATCTTTAAGCATTTTCAAGTGTTTAATGGGGGAATAAAGCTTCCCTCTCCCCCTCACTGAGAGCACGTGATTTTTAAGTCAAATATAAATATAAAAACACAAAGAATTTGGAAATGTACTTGACAGAGCTAGAATAAATCACTCAGGGCTGCTCTACCTAGTGATGGAGGAAGAGAAGTCATACCATTAACAGCTTCCTTTGTATGTCTTGCATCACAGAACCTGCCTGAATCTGTTTTGATGGCAACTAAACCAAATAGTCCTCCATGAATGTGTACCTACCTTACCTTAGTATATATTTCCATCACCACACAAATTTAACTATTCTGTCTCAGAGTTTCTTTCCTTCCAGGAGAGCCTGCAGGGTCACGACATTAAGTGCATTTCATAAGTGCTGTGTTTGTATATGCCTTGGGTGAGGGGAGGACTATTAGGGGTGGGCAACTAAGAAGATCAGAAGCCAGAGAATGGCCTCTTTATCTTCTCATTCTTTAGGCAGACAATTCTGGGAAGCCTTCAGAGTGTTTCTCTTATGCCCTTGAGCCCAACTGAGGCAATGGCCTCACTGTCACACCATCATATCAATTTTTCCTCTTTGTTTTATATTTCTTAATCCCTCACCATCCATTAACCACCCATTAACCTAATCATTTAATTTGTTTCCAGGGAAACCAAACCAAGACAGAAGCCTTTATACATAAAATTAGATACTGTCCTAGTTAGGGTTATCATTGCTATAGTGAAACATTGGCAAGAATGGCTTGAGGAAAAAATGGTTTACTCAGCTTATACTTCAACATTACTGTTCATCATTTAAGGAAGTCAGGACAGTAACTCAAACAGGGCTGGAATCTGTAGGTAGGAGCTGATGCAGAGACCATGGAGGAGTGCTTCTTACTGGCTTGCTCCCCATGGTTTGTTTTTAAAGAACCCAGGACCACTAGTTCAGGGATAGTACCATTCACAATGGAATGAGACCTCCACCAGTAATCATTAACTAAGAAAATGCTTTATAGGCTTTCCTATAGCCTGATATTGTGGAGGCATTTTCTTTTCTTTTCTTTTTTTTATGTTTAGAACTTATTTATCCTTTTTTTCAATCCCCAAAGACCTTTTATTTACATGAATTATGTCAACTGAGATTGACTGTCAATTAAAATAACTTTAAAAATTATGACAATACACACCATGTCCTGTGAACTATATGTGTGTTTTTCTTTTCTTTTCTTTTTTTTGGTTGGGAGACTTTTAATGACTGCTTCTATTTCTTTAGGGATTATGGGACTGTTTAGATGGTATATCTGGTCCTTTGGTATCTCATATCTCTCTAGAAAAATGTCCATTTCATCCAGATTTTCCAGTTTTGTTGAGTATAGGCTTTTGTAGTAGGACCTGATGATTTTTTGAATTTCCTCAGTTTCCATTATTATGTTTCCTTTTTCATTTCTGATTTTGTTAATTTGGATACTGTCTCTGTGCCCTCTGGTTAGTCTGGCTTAGGGTTTATCTATCTTGTTGATTTCTCAAAGAAACAGCTCCTGGTTTTGTTGATTCTTTGTATAGTTCTTTTTTTTTCTACTTGGTTGATTTCAGCCCTGAGTTTGATTATTTCCTGCCATCTACTCCTCTTGGGTGTATTTGCTTTTTTTGTTCTAGAGCTTTTAGGTATGCTTTCAAGTTGCTAGTGTATGCTCTCTCCAGGTTCTTTTTGGAGGCACTCAGAGCTGAGTTTTCCTCTTAGCACTGCTTTCTTTGTGTCCCATAAGTTTGGATAAGTTGTGCCCTCCTTTTCATTAAATTCTAAAAAGTCTTTAATTTCTTTATTTCTTCCTTGACCAAGTTATCATTGAGTAGAACATTATTCAGCTTCCATGTGTATGTGGGCTTTCTGTTGTTTTTGTTGTTATTGAAGACCAGCCTTAGTCTGTGGTGATTTGATAGGGTGCATGGAATTATTTCAATCTTCTTGTATCTGTTGAGGTCTGTTTTGTGATTGATTATATGGTCAATTTTGGAGAAGGTAACATGAGGTGCTGAGAAGAAGGTATATTCTTTTGTTTTAGGATGAAATGTTCTATAGATATCTTTTAAATCCATTTGGTCCCAAACTTCTATTAGTTTTACTGTGTCTCTGTTTAGTTTGTGTTTCCATGATCTGTCCATTGATGAGAGTGGGATGTTGAAGTCTCCCACTATTATTGTGTGACATACAATGTGTGCTTTGAACTTTAGTAAAGTTTCTTTTATGAATGTGGGTAATCTTGCATTTGGAGCATAGATGTTCAGAATTGAGAGTTCATCTTGGTAGATTTTTTCCTTTGATGAGTATGAAGTGTCTTTCCTTATCTTTTTTGGTAATATTTGGTTGAAAGTCAATTTTATTTGATACTAGAAAGGCTACTCCGGCTTGTTTCTTGGGAACACTTGCTTGGAAAATTGTTTTCCAACCTTTTACTCTGAGGTAATGTATATCTTTGTCACTGAAGTGCATTTCCTGTATGCAGCAAAATGCTGTCTTGTTTATGTATACAGTCTGTTAGTCTGTCTTTTTATTGGGGAATTGAGTTTACTGATGTTAAGAGATATTAAGGAATGATTGTTGCTTCCTGTTATTTTTGTTGTTAGAGGTGAAATTATGTTCGTGTGGCTATCTTCTTTTGGATTTGTTGAAAGAAGATTACTTTCTTAGTTTTTCTAGGGTGTAGATTCCCTCCTTGTGTTGGACTTTTCCATCTATTATTCTTTGTAGGACTGGATTTGGGGAGAGATATTGTGTAAATTTGGTTTTGTCATGGAATATCTTGTTTTCTCCATCTATGGTAATTGAGAGTTTTGCTGGGTATAGTAGCCTGGGCTGGCATTTGAGTTCTTGTAGGGTCTGTATGACATCTGCCTAGGATCTTCTAGCTTTCATAGTCTCTGGTGAGAAGTCTGGTGTAATTCTGATAGGCCTGCCTTTATATGTTACTTGACCTTTATCCCTTTCTGCTTTTAAAATTTTTTCTTTGCTTAGTGCATTTGGTGTTTTTATTATTATGTGACAGGAGGAATTTCTTTTCTAGTCCAATCTATTTCAAGTTCTGTAGGCTTCTTGTATGTTTATGGGCATCTCTTTCTTTAGGTTAGGGAAATTTTCTTCTATAATTTTGTTGAAGATATTTACTGGCTCTTTAAGTTGGGAATCTTCACTCTCTTCTATACCTATTATCCCTAGGTTTGGTCTTCTCATTGTGTCCTGGATTTCCTAGATGTTTGGGTTAGGAGCTTTTTGCTTTTTTGCATTTTCTTTGACTGTTGTGTCCATGTTTTCCATGGTGTCTTCTGCCGCTGAGATTCTCTCTTCTATCTCTTGTACTCTGTGGGTGATGCTTGTATCTATGACTCCTGATCTCTTTCCTAGGTTTTCCATCTCCAGGGTTGTCTCCCTTTGTGATTTCTTTATTGTTTGTATTTCCATTTTTAGATCTTGGATGGTTTTGCTCTTTTCCTTCACCTGTTTGCTTGTGTTTTCCTGTAATTCTTTAAGGTATTTTTGTGTTTCCTCTTTAAGGTCTTCTAACTGTTTACCTGTGTTCTCTTGTATTTCTTTGAGGGAGTTATTTTTGTCCTTCTTAAAGTCCTTTATCATCATCATGAGGTGCAGTTTTAAATCAGAGTCTTGCTTTTCTGGTGTGTTGGAGTATCCAGTGCTTGCTGTGGTGGGAGAATTTGTTCTGATGATGCCAAGTAGCCTTGGTTTCTCTTGCTTATATTCTTGCCCTTGCCTTTTGTCATCTGGTAATCTCTGGTGTTAGCTGGTCTTTCTGTCTCTGGCTGTGGCTTGTGCTTCCTGCAAGCCTGTGTGTCATTATTTCTCGGAGACCAGTTCTCTCTGGGAGGAATTTGGGTATGGAGAGCTGTGGTACAGGGTCAGCTCTGGCGTGCAGACAGAAGCCAGAAGGATCCCATCCCCAGCTTTTCCTTGGTTCCTGTGTCCTGATGGCTCTGGGAGGTTCCCTCTTGGGCCATGAATTTGAACAAAAGTGGTGGTCTCACCTGTGCTTTCAAGTGTGTCAGCAGTTGGGAGACCAGCTTTCTCCTGGCAGGATTTGGGTATTATGGAGGCATTTTCTCAATTGAGGTTACCTCCTGTCATATGACTATAGCTTGTGTCGAGTTGACGTAAAACTAAGCAGCACAGATCCGTCATGTAATGATACATTTGCATTCAAAATACAGCCATTAGAAGAAATTGCATGGTGTTATTCTTAAGTTTATTCCCACAGTAGTTAAACATTCTATGGATGAGGTAAGAGGACACTGTGTTCCTTTCCTTTTTAGCTTGCTACATACCTCAGATCTGTATCCAGTATTTTCAAGTGTATGTCTTAGATACCCACTGGTCCAAAATGGAGGATATATACTTTGAAAAAAAAATAGCAAAAAACCTATGCTTTTTATAGAGCTTACGCTCTAGTAAGAGGACGCTATAACCTAAGGAACTCACTTATGGTGAGTTAGATGATGCAGAGAAGTGTGGGGCAGTGGACTGTTCTGACAGTCTGGGTTCCTTAGAGCTGCCGCCTTGGAACCCCAGAGCACCCACTGAGCAGAGCACATTTGTTCACAAGGGATAGTAGGCATTCGGTGGTAGCTCCTGAGACCATGGCTCAGATTTCAGCCCAACCCCCAACAATGGCCCCAGCAGAAATGGTGTGTAATATAGGTCAAGCCCTCTTACATGCAAATAAAGATTCTCAGCCCAAACCAATGATATATATACTTCCAGGGAAGTAAAGCGCGCGAAAGATCCACTTCGTTGTCTGAGCCTTCTGTTCTTAGAGCTGTAACACTTGGGAAGAGGTCTGCTCTCCCAAAACGTGGCCCGAAGCTGCACAACAGTCCTCACTGGCTAGTAGGCCTGTTGGCCCAGCCAGACCTGATTCAGTGCAGGGCAGTGCCGAGAAGTGGAGTGGCCTGGAAGACACGGCAGAGACTGCTCTGTCGCTCGATTCCCTTCGCTAGGGCTCCTGCACCAAGCCGGGCCAGAGATCTCTGTGGAAAGCCTCTGGCATTCAGGCCCACAGGGAAGGGGCCACTGTGTGTGGTGGCACTCAAAGCCTTAGAGCTCAGATCCAATCTAGTGTCCCACTTAAATTGCCTTGCTCAGCCTTGCATGACAGGCCTTGTTTTTCACTGCTCCCCAGCACAATCTCCTGTTTCTCTCAAACGAATTTTCCCTTCATGTTCTGCAGCACTTCAAGTTGCTGAACTGTGAGCACCCCTAACTGTATCAACTTTAGTGCCTCCTAGTTTTTGGTGCCCCAGGTACCTCCCTGAGGCTTCCTCTTTGCCTGTGGGGCTATTATCCAGCTAGGTTTTCAGCTAGCTAGGTTTACATCTGCTCCTATCATCATGTACATAAACAGCATCGACACTACATCAGCTGTTTCTGTGATTTGCAAATTTACAATTTCCATGGGATGACTCTCAGTCAGGACCAGTGAAGTGAAGCAACAGGATCTTGCTTTAACAAAGGCTGTGCCAGGTTACTGGGTCATGGAGAATGTACTCAGTTGGGAAATGTAAATAGGAATGGCTAGAAGCAATAGGATGAGGTGTGTGTGTGGGGGCACACAGTATTTGCACACAAATGCAAGTTAACTGCATGCATTTTTCCTAGGCGAGATCAGGTGCTTCCAGTACCCAACCCAATGAGTTTTTTATATTAATTCTATTTTGGGAACAAAGAATGATTGTTACAGGAAACATCAATTATCCTTCCTTTCTCGATAGGAGCAACTTGGATTTTCTAAGGCTTGGAACAAGGTAAAGCTTATTATGTATGCTGTTTGATGCAGGTCTTGTAATCTACTCTTCTTATTTCCAGGGCCTGTGGAGGTGATAGGTACCCTGTGTGCACTTATATGATCTGATGTAGGCACATGGCCTGTGGCTTTGGAAACTGTCCCCTTGCAGTCTGGATTTTAGGTCTTATTTATTTCTATTGTATGGGGTAATTAGGTGCCTATAAGAATATTGCAGGATATTTGATTACACTGTGAACCCCCAAAATTGCATTATTTACTGGAAAAAATCTGTTTTTAGTTGTGGTGCTGCTCAGCCATAGCACACACCTTTAATCCAAGAGCTTTCTGCATGAGTTATTATAAACATTGTTAAGTAAAGTAAACCATAGGTCAACCACGAAGGCAGAGCAAGCAACCCGTTGACAGGAAGTGAACTAGGATTACTAAGAAAAAAAAACAAGAGAGTAAGAGGGAGTTAGGAGGATGATAGAGAGACTCACAGGAAATAGAAAGAGGGGGCATTCAGTTTGAAGGAGATTTTTTTGAGACTGTGTATGTGAGGGAGAGGGCATTCCTTCTTGGATGTTGGTTGGGGGGGAAGGTCAGCTGGTCCTTTCTCTGCCTCTTTGAGCTAGTAGGCCCTCACCCCAGCATCTGTCTCCTGAGTCTTCATTGGCAAAATCAAATAATTGAGATTTTGTTAAAAACAACACAAGACTTGTGAGCACACCTGATTGGAGCAAGGTGTGAAGTTGACTTAGACCTCACCAACTGCCCACCTGTCCCGGCTTGTGGTTGTAGCACTTGCTGTCTCTGAGTCTAGGAGGAGGTTCCTAGACAATGCAGCTTGGCTGGAGATTTCTTCTGAGTAATCTCTAGCTTGGCTTGGCTCTCACAGTGGAGACAAATCTCAACTCTAATATCAACTCGGAAAACTCTCCTGGGACTCTTAGAAAACAGTGGAAAGCCATAAATATAGGCTTCTTTCCTATTAATATCACTGGAGTACTTTTAGTGGTTATAAAGAACTTTCATAATTCAGCCGTGGAAGAACTTTCTACATAAGACATAGCCCAAAGGAGTCATAAAGGGAATACATAGAAACTTCTACCCGGACTTCTTAGGACTTTTAGGACTTCTACCGGGGTGGTCTGCTCTCAAACTCTATACTTCTTATACTATCAGACAATACATTTTGCCCAAGAATTTGTCAATCTTTCCATCTGGTTATATTATATTGCCTGGGAGTTTGTATTGATCATGAGCCTCAAATTCAAATCCCACTTTGGCTACATGACAGTTGAAAGGACTCTTATGAGACCTTACTGTTAAGTAAAAGGCTCAGGCCAGGTCTCAGGTGTGCTTCTACTTTCTCTTGTTAGAGAAAATACTGCAGATATCACCAAAGGCAGCCTTACTGGAAAATGAGCTCCAGTTCCAAGTGTCCCACAGTGGCTGGCTGAGTTACAGTTAAATACCTGTCTAAAAGTGCTGTGGTCCTGGCCTGCCATAATTGTGCCTGTTATGTAGCATGATGTGATTGGCTTAAGCCTCTACTTTAGTTCATCTCATGCTACATAATAGGCACTTAGGAGGAAAAGGCAGGAAGGTGAAGACCAGACCAGCTTGGTCTATGTAGTGAGTTCTGTCTGGATCAACCAGGTCTATGTGGTGAGACCCTGTCTGAAAAATAAAACAAAACAGAAAACAATGAGGATTTCACAATCTGAACAACACTGCGAGTTGACTGGACTCAGCTGGTAGACCTGTTCCATCTGGGGCACATGTGGCTGTGCCCAGCTGTGAGTTGGTGGAGGCTAGGATTTTCAAGGTGGTTTTGTTCTCATAGTAGGGCATAGATCTGTCTGCTGGATTAGACCTTAGCTCAGTCTGGCTCTTCCCAATGATGGCCGACTTCTCTGCCTAGCAGCTCAGGGCTTTGAAGAGGGGGCAAGATGTACATGCTACACACTTTACTGTGCTGAGGTCAAGGGGTCAGACGGCATTCCTTCTGCTGTGTTTGGGCACTGAAAGCAAGCAAGGGCCACTCAGATTCAGGAAGGAGAGGGAAGCAGTAGCTAGTCAGATGGAGCTAGTCAGATCCTAAACAAACTACTGCTTTACACCAAAGCTGTCCTTTCACATGCTGGCTATCTGCCAGGCCTCTGCAGGCATCTTTGAATTGCATATCTGGTCTTACAGCCTGAATTACAGTTAAGAGAAATAATATGGAGAAGGGCAACACAATTGACTTTCTATGAACAGAACAAAACAGAAACCAACTAACCTTGACTTGACTCTTTCTTGTCTCTGCATTCCTTCTGTACCTCAGTGGACAAGCTGATAGATGGGGAAGTCAGTATTTTGTACATTAAGGAAGATCTAGTCAGCCTATCCTGGTTCCCCTGCAGTATATTTTTAGGAGACAATAGGGGAACATATGGAAGAACATACTTGTTCCTTGTGTTGGGGCAGTGATCTCTGAAGATCTCACAGGATCAGCCAAACTCCATAGGCTCTGCCCACCCAGACAAAGCAGGTTTCATCTGAAATCCTTGAAAAATCTCAAGAAAATGAAAGTGTTTACTGAATTATCCCTGGGAAGCACTTCATTTATGATCTTAAAGCAAATAGTAAAAGCAGACGTGAGACTTAAGGAGCAATATTACTTTGTGCAAACATTACAGAAAATGTCTTTCATCTTGCACTGCGGACTCCAACAGAGAAGGAAACAGGCCTTTCAGTTGCTCTGTTTCTGGAACAAAGAGTAGAAACAGTGGGTGTGCAGGCACCGTGGACTTTAGGGGTATGGTGAGCCAGATGCCTTTGCTTCCTGCGTGGAGTAGTAGTGGGGGTTGGGATGCTGGCCAGTCTGTTGCTGAGGCTAGCCCTGTCATCTCCCCAGAATCATTTAACTTCCCTTTTCTCATCTCATGTGTTCCCTTAGGTTCAAAATTCAATACATCTTTCTTAAAAGACTGGATTAGGAAATGGGAAAAGTAAGTCAATGTTCTCTAAATTTTCTCATTTCTTGCTTTCTGAAATTTTCTGCTGAAAAAAATGAAAAAGCAATCAATCATTCTTTAGCTATATCTTTGAAGGAGGCTTGAGTTGAAGAGATATTTATGGTAGTTAGTCAGTATGGATCCCTCAGTTTCATTATATTGTACACGTCCAAATATTGGAATAAGTGAGTATTTTGGGCAAAACAGAGCCTGAGTTTATAGACTAGCTTAGCTATTATAAATTTAAAATAAATTACTGTATGTGTATATATGATATGTCTCTTGTGTGGGGGGTGTACATGTAACATTGCACATGCATGAAGGTCAGAGGACAACTTTGTGGAGTTGGTTCTCTCATCCCACAGTTGGGTTCCAGAATTGAACTCAGGTTATCAAGCTTGTGAGACCTTTACCCACTGAGACAACAATTGGAAATAGTTCTCATTTGACAAGAAAAAACTAACAAATACACCAAGAAACAACAAAAGCTGAGGAAATATTATTTTTGGATTAGGAAGACAGTCATCTCCTGAGTGCCCATGATAGATGTGTGTAGGTATGTGATGCCTGAAATTTGGTACTCAATAAAATGTAGTGAGCAAGTGGATGTCTAAACCATTACATGATCTAGGCTGCCTGAACCATCATTACATGATCTTTTTCAATTGCACAGGATTCAATCATGTGTTTTTTTCATTCCCTCTACTTTTCTAGTCTGAAATTGTACATGCTTTTCATACAAATTAGTGGTTTCCCTTAGCTTTGCTTTCCTCAATATAAAGGAGGCTGTTAAGCCTTTGTAATTTATAATCTCAGTCTCTCATTGCTCCTGGAAGAGGCAGAACAACTTATTATTATTTTTGTTTTGTTTTGTTTTGCTTTTTTTTTTTTTAAATCAGAGACAGCAGTAGATCTTCAGTGCTGGTAATGGGTCTGAAGTTCAGGGTCCCCTGTTTGCACACTCTATCATTTCAGTACATGTGTAACGTGTAAACTTGTTATCCCCACCCTCCTATGCTAAGGTGTAACACTCACATGAATAACTACCTGTCTTCATTAGCTTGTAAATGGCAACTTGGAAAATATGTGTGAGAATAGAAATTAAGAGTGTATGAGTGGGAGAGGTGGCTCAGTGGTTAAGAGCACTGAATGCTTTTCCAGAGGTCCTGAGTTCAATTCCCAGCAACTACATGGTGGCTCACAACCATCTGTAATGGGATCTGATACCCTCTTCTGGTGTGTCTGAAGATAGCTACAGTGTGCCCACATACATAAAATAAATAAATATTTCTTTAAAAAAGATATTAAAAAAGAGTGTATGTTTAAAGTACAAGAAATAGAAAGTGAATAGGCTTTGAAATGTGAGATGAAATTTCTGGTAGACACAAGAGAGTAGAGGAAGAGAATGAAAAGTAAAGAAGAAGGGAGGGAGATGAGGGAGACAAGAGAGAGGGCTAATGCTCACTCTGAGGAGCAGCCACTAGTGACCCCAGACAGAGCATGTCCCGTGGAAGTTGGACTTGATAAAGCATCACCCACAACTGCATAAGACAATTTCTTGTAATTTTGTGAGTAAATTCCTAATATGTCTGTTTTAGCGACTTTTCTATTGTTGTGGCAAAACACCATGACTAAGGCAATTTAGGAGAAGAGGGTTTATTCGGCTTATACTTCCTTATCACTGCTTCCATTTCCAGACGGTTAGAGATGTGGTAGAGCAAAGGCATGGTGGCTGCAGATGGAAGCTGAGAGTGCACAACTTGAACCTCAGACAGGAAGCAGAGGAATCAAAATGGGAATAACACAAGTCTCCAAGCTCTCCAAGATTTCCCGAGTGAAAGAGTCCAGAAGGACCACACCTCCTGATCCTACCCAAACAGCACTACTAACAGGAGGCCAAGTATTCACATGTCTGCAACTGCGGCTGACGTAGTTAGCATTCGTACCACCACAATATCATTTCCTGGTTCTGCTTCTCTGGTAGAAGCCCTCGATCAACCTATCTCCTAATCTCACAGAACTTTGATTCCTGCCTCGATGTTTCCCCTCCTCTCTCTCTCTCTGTCTCTCGTCAATTTGTTAATTTACTTCTTTGAATGCTTTGAAATTTTTATTAAGATGTCTTGAAACACAGTTTCTTTACTGAAAGCTCTTGAGTCTGAAGTGTTCCTTTCCTCAGTGGATTCATGACCTGTGAATTTGGATATAATTCCTGCAGGGGTTTACAGTTCATGTCCTTTATGTATGAGCCCTGGGTAGATGGTTTATGCTTGGATCACTTCAGAGTCATCTTCTGCTATCCCCTGTGAGTCTGTCTCTTTCTCTCAACATGTTTTATTCTAAAACTTATTCATCCTTTTCAGGTATACAAATAATGTGTACTTTAATTTCCACAGTAATTAATCTACTTTTTGTTTCTAGTGTCCACTTTTTTTCTGGAGATGAAGAAGGGCAAGAAAAATGGTCTCTTAAAGAACATTAGATCCATTTTATCTTTAATAAGAAGGTGAATTTTTATTCTATTTCACCACTGATTAGTCTACACTTCAGTTTTCTCACTCTTTAGGAAATGGAGGCATTGCCTACTGCATTAAGGAAATAGATTAATTTAAAACAATTTTAATGTCATTTTATTCTGTTTTATTTTGAGATGTGGACTATATATGCCTAGACCTTCATATGTAGTCCAGGCTGGCTTGGAACTTCCAGAGACCCACCTAATTTTGCTTTGTGAACACTTTGATTAAAAGTATGTGCCAGGGAGTAACTGGGAGCAATGGGACCAGGCACACAGGAACTCCACCAGCCCAGTGGCTCTGGTTCCTTCTGGTCTTTCTGGGTTGGTGTCCTGAGCAGACCTTGGGCACAAGCTCTGTAGCCAGTCCCACAACACCAGGAGGAAGCTCCACTCCCGGGTGCTCTAACAAGCCCAGGATCACAGGATCCCAGAATCACAGGATCACATAGACAGCTTGACTTTGAGGAATTCTGATACAACCAGGAATACAGGAAGGACAGGCTCCAGTCAGATTTAGCAAGGACACGTAGCACTAGAGATAACCAGATGGCAGGGGGCAAGCATAAGAAAATAAACAACACAAACCAAGGTTAC
>NW_022196915.1:35991289-36005607 GCF_008632895.1 Mastomys coucha
CATGACAAAACAAAATTTACAAAATATCTTTCCACAAATCCAGTCCTACAAAGGATAATAGATGGAAAATATCAACATAAGGAGTAAAACTACACCCTAGAAGAAGCAAGAAAGTAATTTTTCAACAAATCCACACAATTCTAATTCCACCTCTTACAACAAAAACAATAGGAAGTGACAATGACTTTTTCTTAATATCTTAATATGAAAATTAATATTACCAACATATTCTAATCGATTGAAATCCAAAAATATGAGGAATTTTAAATTTGTTGATTGTCATCCAATGGCCTCTCTAATTTGGTAATTGGAGAAATAGGTCCAAAATTGTACAATCTATATGCACTTTCAGCTTGTTTGTTCTTGACAGTGTCTTGCTGTGTACAACATAAGGGTCTTGAAATCTTCCTTCTCCTATCTCAGCCTTCCTATTAGTAGTATTGTTTACTTCATGTTTTTACACTATACTATGGTTTTCAGAACAGCTTATATATTTCAAAGGTATTTATATAGCCGAAAGAAACATAGACAATTAACTTGGGAGGTCGCTTGTAAGAGAACAACAAAGAGTGAGACTGAATGCTTTGCTTGATGTTTTTAACTCTTGTATCAAGTTAGAAGAAGAGTACTTTATAAGTTACTCTTTCTCTGGGACGAATATTTTTCAAAATTATCACAGCTAATGAACCAAATTCTTACCTTCATCTAATGTCTGTGCCACCCTCCAAGCAGAACCATTATTCATTGAAACAGTTGGTGAATGACTTTATGGATAGACCATCTTATTATACACACCATTTCTTAAATGAGTGTAACTTGTTTTCTGTGGGCTGAGAATAAAAATCACTCACTCAAGTCAAATAGTTTTGACCATAGCAGCAAGTCTGTATCCAAAAATTGTGCCTACAATTCATTCCGTGGCACAACACATCTGTCAACTCTCAGCTTAGCTACAGTGGAGGTAAAATCCTTTGGTGATGTGAGGGTCATTGAAGTACAGTATTATTACAATGAAATCCAATGTCTAAAAATTATTCTTATTTTGGGCTTGAACCACAGTAAGAGCCAAGATTTTAAACTCTACTAAATACAAAACAAACAAACAAAAAGATTTTATATATTTATGTTCATTTAAGAAAATACTAGTAGTGATGTATTATTTTGAAATATACAGTTAATATGTTTGGAGTTATTTAAAATTTATATTGAGAAACACATGTATTTTCAGTATTGCTGTAGACAAGCATCTGCATAAGCGTGTTCAATTGATTGTTGTTTTATATCAAACAACTTTTATAATACTCATTTTTATTGTTATAATATTTTATAAATTTTAAGGAATGTGACCAAAAAATATATTGTAGGTATGGAAGGGGAGGTCTCTTGGAGGAGTTGGGGTACAAAAGGGAAACAAGAATGTGATTTAATTCTATTTACTTAAAATATGTTTTTAAATGTTAACAAATTCAGATAAATTGAAATCATGTAACTTTTCTCATCATAATGCAATAAAAGTTTAAAAAAAAGTATGTGCCATCAGCCTCAGCCACTCTGATTCTCTTAATTTTCTCTTTTATGAAGGCCATGGCAGGGAAAAGATGCTGAGAAGATCCAACTTGAAGTTGGAAAGGGGGCTGGTTCTATTCTTTCCCTACTTTCTCCATACCCTGGAGCCTCTCACTCTGCTCACTTTCCTGAAAACAGATGCTGTCTTGGTAGAAGGAGGATGCTCAGAATGTCAGTGACTCAGCAGACTTGAGATTTAAATGGAGATTTCTCTCTTCATGTTCATACCAAAATGAGTCTGTCACTCAATCCATTAAAATTCAGAGAAGTGACAGAGAAGTGACCTTGTGGAGAGCAGCCCCATCTGGTACAAAGGCTACAGAGATACGTTAGAATACAATACTAGGTGGAGGTAGATAATCTTAGCAAAGCAAATTGCTGAAGTGCAGACCTAGTTTCAGTCATGCAGGCTAACAAGGGCTAGTTGTCATTCAGACCCTTTATCTGCAGACATCTCTTGTGGTTTACCACAGCAGACGGATAAACTGATCCTTCCTCTTTCTGTACATTCAAGAGACTCAGAAAAACCAAATGGTTTACATAATTCCCAGTGAAGGTAAGACAAGAGGGAGTGAGGTAGAGCATGCAAAGGCGGATAAAGGGAGTGGGAAGAGCCTAAAATCTGGAGTAGTCAGGGAGATGGAGGGTGTAAAAGGAGGTGGTGATGAAACCTTCTGATGGGAAATCCTCCTCAAACGTCCAAGGGTACCCACTGCAACAAGTTTGACTTTGGAGTATGAGCAACTACCTAGCAGTGAGACCTGGTGATTCATTTAACTCCCCACACCTGCCAAAAGCACAGGAATAATTCATACTGTATGTTGCAGGAATAATGCAAGAGCCACATCTGAGTGTAACTTTTAGGGCAGTCAGCTACGGTTTGATCAACGGACTCCTCAGTTAACTAAGCTCATGGGCAAAAAAGCATAGGTGGTGAAATTAAGTTGGAAGGCTTCTTGAAACACAACACTTTATATTGGCAAAACTTGTTTTGCAGAGTACAAAACTTTCATCAGTTACTTCTAAGTAAAGTGGTACTTTATAAAGGATGCTCCAGTACAGGAGGGCTGCCAGGGTAGGAGCGATTTGAAGAGAATGGGAGCAAAAGGGAACCTTTAAGTAGGGAGGGTGAAGGGAGAAGAAGGAGGGTAAAATAACAGTAAGAATGTCTGAAGCAGACATAAAGAAATAGTAATATGCATCTACCTAAAATTACATGTAATATAATATACCATATATACATACATGTACATATATACATACACATATATGCACATACATATATAGAGTAAATGAAAATCTTTCATCTGCACTGGCAAGGCTCTCCCTAAGAGCAATAGACTAACAAAACCCTTACCACCAGTCATGAGATGCCCCCATGTTAGTTGTTGGTCAAGATTGTCCAGGAGACTCCCAAAGTATTATAGGATATTGCTGTTGTCCTTGCTCCATACCTCTACCCCCAGAGGTGGAAAGTAAATCTCTATTTCTGAAGACACCATGTACTTTGGACACAGAACCTGGAGGATATGAATATTTTCCACCTAAAGCCTCTTCCCCGAGCACTAGCTTTCATGGCCTTCGAAGGTGTCATGGAAGCTTTCCAAGGGAGAAAAGCAACCAATGGTCCTGCCCAGCGGTGATACCTATGAACTAAAACAATGATCAGTATGGTGTGATATACTTAAGACTGCAGTGGGGCCATGCGACCTTGTCAGTAACCAATAGCTCTCTAATTGGACTAAAATCCTGCTCAATAAGAAGGAAATTAGCCTGCTTGGTTCTGGAGACCTAGCCTCAACCCTAGACAACTATAGGCAGATAATGAATTCCAAGAATGGGAAAATACTTTCGCTTAGGGAAATGCCCCTAAACCCTTATCCAATACTAAGTGGTCAGTCCTGAAACCATATGCATACAATTAATGTTATACAGACTGAGTAGGGTGATTCTATTACACATTTAGAAATATATGTACACACACATATGTATGTATACTGACAAAGAAATGGAGGACATGAATTAGAGAGAGAGAGAGAGAGAGAGAGAGAGAGAGAGAGAGAGAGAGAGAACACAATGGGGGTGAATAGGAAGGATTAGAAGGAGGAAAGGAAAAGTGGAAACAAGGTAATCATATTTTGATTTTAAAAATTAAAAATATTAATTCTTCTTTTAGGTGATGCTTGGAATAAAACTTTCTAGTTATATCTGTACTAGCAGATTTTGTTTTTTCCTCAAGAAAAACGTGTAACAATGGTGGTAGAAGAAGTAATTACTATACTAACTCATTTTTTTAAAGTATGAGATATTAATTTTGAAATGGTGAGATAAGCCTTTAATTCCAGCATTTGGGAGGCAGAGACAGGTGGATCTTTGTGAGTTCAAGGCCAACCTGGTCTACATGGCAAGTTTCAGGAAAGCAAAGACTACATAGAGACCCTGTCACAAACAGACAGACAGACAGATAGACAGGCAGACAGACAGAAATCCAATGGTGAGTGTGATTGACTAATTTAGAAGAAAAAGCAAATGCTGCTATTTATATACAACTTTTGTAAAGCAAATATCCTTTCCAAGAAAGAGATAAGTGATTAACTGTCTTGAAAAGAGCAATAAATAGTCCAAGAGTCAGCTTAGGTTCAGGTCAGAGATGCACCATGAGTTAATGAGCAACCTCCAAGAGACTACTTCACCACATTCGTGGTAATTTTTGTCCTCTTATACCTGTATGGAGGGTGTGGGATAGTGAGGATGCTGGCTTAGATAAAGTCAAAGATTTAGTTTCAATTTGACATTCTATTGTAAGACCCCGACCCTCAGTCAGTGGTACTTACTTTGAGATGCCTGTGAGTGAGACACCAAGGCGCAGATTGTTGCAAAAGCAAGAGGTTTATTTTCCAGTGCATTGGGATCGAACTTCAACTAGTCCTTCAAGGCAAGTGACTAGAAGGCGACCCCAAATGTTTATTACAAGCAGTTTTTATTCTTTTTAGGGGAATAGGTTACATCAGCAAGGTTACCGTTCAAACTTATTGGCTAAGCGTATTGAGCTTTAAATCTATTGGCTAGCAAGCATGGGCAGATCAGGACATATTTGAACTCTACCTGGGACATTCCTGAGGGTCAGGTGACTATCAGTCAGTACATTCTGTATTTTTTCTGAGAATCTTTTTACTCAAGAATGTTCCTGTCAGGCGGTGGTGGTGCACGCCTTTAATCCCAGCACTTGGGAGGCAGGGGCAGGTGGATTTTTGAGTTCAAGGCCAGCCTGGTCTACAGAGTGAGTTCCAGGACAACCAGAGCTATACAGAGAAACCCTGTCTTGGTGGGGGGGTTAGATAAAAAAAAGAAAAGAATGTTCCTGTGGGTGGAGTATGGAACTTGGCCTAGCCTTGATCCCATTTGGGGGAAACTGTATGGAGGGTGTGGGACTGGAAAAAGCCCAGAGGGTCCCTCACTAGGAGAGTGGAAGACAATAGTACTGCCAGCATGTGGACTCTGAAAGCCTGAAATCCTTGGCTAAGACATTTTACTGGAGATGATTTTCAGTAATTGGTCTAGAGACCATTCTAGTGATTTTTTTTTTTCTTTTTGGCAAAGAATGTACCAGCTGTTTTTGCCTTTGTCCTAAGAATCTGCCAGAGGCCAAATTCTTTGGACTAATATCATTGACAGAGGAATGTTCAAGAGAGCCTCATATTGATTATTTACTTGGTTATTAATAATCTCTCTTACAAAGATCTACAATGAAAGGAGGAAGTGAAACAAAGAGAAATAAGTGCAAGATGTACACTTTGAGGAAAAAAGGAACATCTGCGGATGCAATGTTGGAGCCGAGTTCTGTGTTTAAGGAGATGAAAAGTTTAAAGGAAAGCCTGATGCTATTGGAATAAAGGGAGTGGTGTCCTCAAGAAGAGACCCTACCCAACTAGTCCTGAAAATTGTAGAAAGGAAAGCTTGTGCAGCAAAGGAAGCTATCAACAAGTCAAAGAGGATGTAAATGTCTGGGGTGAGTGGGGGAAGGTTCTAGCCCCAGCAAGCTGAAGAACCTGGCAGCTTCAGCTACATGGTTCTGGATTTAGAGTCAAGAAGGATAGTGGAAAGGGGTAGAGGAATCTTTCTCCATGTCTAAGGAAAGCTGCCAGGACCAGGTGTGTGGCAGGGGAGTCTTTGCATGGAGGTTCAGAAAGGCAATTCTATGATGCTGTCAAGGATTTCATTGAGACCCCAATATGTCAGGTGATGTTAGAGTCATGAGGTCTCTGCCAAGGAGAGCTGCATACACAATGTGGACCAGCCTAAGAGAGAGAATTATGCTGAAGTCAGAAAAACTGGAAATGAAGAGCCATCTAGTAGGCCTTTAATATCAGGCATGGCGTTGCAGGATTTATTTGGAATTCGTCCTGCTGGTTTTTGGTCTTGCTTTGGTCCAGCATTCCCTCATTATGCACCCTCTCTTCCTTTTGGAATGGTGATGTATAGTCTGTGTATGTTGGAAGTATATAACTTGACTTTTGATTTTACAGAGGTTACAGTTAAGAGGGTGTCTTGAGTCTCAGAAGAGACTTTAGACTTTAAAACCGTGTTGACAGTTTGATGGGTGCCAGGAGCCGTCTAGAAGATGGTTTCACCATGGACTCATGATGAATGAGCCCTTCAAGACAAGGCTGAAGGGACTACATTTTAGGAAAGATTCCTGCTATTAATATGCCTTTCCTGTTATTAAATATATATAACAATCACTAGGTATTAGTGAGCAGATTTCTGCAGGTCAACAAAGATGTACTGTCTTGTAGTATTGCTACACAGAATAGATGATTTCTTAATTCTTAATGCTGGTCCCTTAAGAATTCCTAAAATTATACTAATAATTATTAAGCCCTTTATAATAAGACTGGTATTAAAGTCCTCTCTGATATGAAAACTGCAATTAGAACTCTTCCAGTCTTTAAATGTCAAGAGTTAATTGCTTCTGAGATAGAAAGCAGGCATTTACAACTTAGAACACATTCCAAGAGGCTGTAAAACAATTGTAAGAACAAGGACAGAAGATAAAATATTGACTGGGTTTATCTATACAGAACTTCAATGCTAATTTAGTAACAAAAATTATAGTTCTTAACTCTCAATGAACCTGTAGAGCTAGTGACAGATAATGGATGTCTAGATAATTACTCTTAATGAAAATATGTGTAAACATCTCTGTTGTAAGCTTCGTATTCAACTTATGATTTGAATTTATGTGTGAACTTTTAGTGAACTGCTTTTTAAAAATAGGATGCTTGGAAAAAAACCATGTGATCTTTTTGCCTAGAAAAAGTACAAAAAACTAGGAATGATTACATTGTATTGTGTTGCATTACAGAGAGAGGAGTTAGACAAGGAGTTAGAAGAAGAGAGCAAGATTAGAAAGAGGAAGGGGAAGGACATCAGAGTAGAGTAATTTAGAAATTTATAGATTATATAGTCTGATAGGTTTCCCCCCTTTTATTTTTTCTTAGAAATAAAGATTATAATCCTATTTTAAAGTGTCTCCTTTTTTTCTGTTCCTGTAAGTGACTTTCCCTAGATGAGAGGGAGGTAAATAAACTCTTAACCTTAGGACTGGGTGATGGGTGGAAGAACAATGGAGGACCTAAGGACCTCTTTACCTAATCCCCCCTAAGCCTCCAGTTCTCTCAACCCCTGCACTTAACAGCAACAGATATTAATTCAACCAGAGGCCTGCAGCTTCTGGGTTTAGAGTAACTTAGAATCAAGATAGGTAAACATTATTACTATAATAAAAGCAACTATAATCTCTTGCAACACCAAGTTTTGTTCCCACCAACACTCTTTCCCCTCAGCTACTTTCAAGAGAGAACCAGGGCTCCAGAGCTGGCCTCGGGATATGGGGAATTTTGAAGTTGGACTAAATACACTGTGTATTATGGTATAGATGTAAGCTTATGGGAACCAGGGAGTGGAATGTGGTGGTTTGAATGAGAATGCTCATAGGTTTGAATCTCAGTTAGTGGAATAGTTTGGGAAAAATTAGGAGGTATGACCTTGTTGGAGGAGATGTGTCATGACAGGTATCCTCTGCCCCTACCTCTCTCTCTATGTTGTCTCTGTGTCTTTGTGTCTGTCTCTTTCTCTTGGCTTGCAGTTTGCTGATCATATGTGAGCTTACAGCTACTTCTTTAGCACCGTGTCTGTCTGCCTGCTGCCATATTTTCTGCCATGATAATGGCTTAACTCTCTGAAGTTGTAAGCAACCTCCACCCCCCAATTAAAGTGCTTTTTTCTATAAATGGTCCTGGTCATAGTGTTTCATCACAGAACAGTAACTAAGATAAATACTTTATCAATGATGGCCCCCAGTGTTTAAGGTCATGAGTCTGGAAATGTGTGTGTGTGTGTGTGTGTGTGTGTGTGTGTGTGTGTGTGTAATCTGTGGAGTATAGAGAAAGGTGTTAAATCCTTTAGAGCTGGAATCACATGCAGTTGTCAATCACATAACATGGATGCTGAAAAACAAACTTAGATCTTTTGTGAAAGCAATATACACTTGTAACTCGTGAGCCATCTCTAGCTTCCTGCCTCAAATACTTGTTTATTGTTTTTTAAAAAAACCACAGAAGTTGCTTAGGCTGTGGTAAAGCACAGTGCCATTACTCATAAGGATGGGTTTTATGGCCTACAAGCAATGCTTTAGATTTAGGGGAAAGGGTTTGGGATAAGCCAAGCATAAATTCTGGGAGTTATGTGTGGAACCTGCCTTTATCAGACAGCACAGGATCACCAGGTTGTAAAACTACATCCATTCCTGGCATCCTAGGAGGAACAACTGAATGTCTCATTTCACTGAAGAGCTAAGCTGTGTGTTTAACTCTCCTGGCTTCTCCAGTGCTTGTCTGTGTGCACAATGCCTTTTGCCCTCTAAATTACGGACAGATTCTGATCAAATAATTCTCTCTTTCCAAGACAGCTTTACCTTCCCGCGGTCTCATATGATTCCCTCTTCTATGGTCTAAATGTTGTATCTTTCCAGAATTAGCATGTTGAAATGCCAACCCCAACATGTTATTAGGAGTAGGGGCAGCCTAGTGAGAGTGGATCACAAATTCTCCTCTCACAAAGAAGCTTGGTGTTTTCATAAAATAGTCTGAGGCCCAGGAGGATTTACTCACCTTTCCCACCACTTAAGAGCACACTGAAAAGACATGTTTGATAAAGGAGTGAAGTCCTCACCAGGGTCAGATATTTCATTATAAGACATTCTTGAAGTAAATGATTCTTTTTTTTTTTTTTTTTAGGTTTTTGGAGACAGGGTTTCTCCGTGTAGCCATGGCTGTCCTGGAACTCACTCTGTAGACCAGGCTGGCCTCGAACTCAGAAATCCGCCTGCCCCTGCCTCCCAAGTGCTGGGATTAAAGGCGTGCGCCACCACTGCCCAGTTGAAGTAAATGATTCTTAACCTGATAGAGCAGTGCTAGCCAACAGGAATATAATCTTAACTACAGACATTTATGTGATTTGAGAAGTTCTAGTTGCTACATTCTATGAAAGAAGCAGGGCTGGGGATGTAGCTTAGTGGTAATGCAGCTAAGTCATCGTGCAGGCTCAGTAGTAGAGCACTTACCTAGCATGTGTAAGGCCCTGGATCCAATCATCATCACTAAACTATGAAAATAAAAAGTAAAAAATACAGAGATGAAGTTGTTTTCAAAATACGTTTCACTTAACCCAATATATTTTTAAAAAATGTTCTCAAAATCTAATGAGTATAAAGCATGAGTACAAAACATTTTCATTCTCATTTGAAAAAACACAAAACTTTCCAAACCCAATGTATTTAACTTATCACATTTCTGTTGGTCCTTGGCATATTTCTAGATACATATGTGGCTAGTTAGTGCCTAATGTATAGGACCATGTACCTTCAGATCCACAGAGGTCTCTGAAAGTATTCTTCCAGAATTAATAGACTAAGCTCATGCTATTTTGAAAATCTTGCCAGAATTCGTAGAGCAACTGCTGAGGTCTGTCTCTTAGAGCTGAGGTGAAGGATCCTCGCTCTCCTAACTCCTTAGACTCTGGAAGGATCCTGAGTTCCTGACTCCAGCAAGTTGCCTTTGTTTTGGTGGCACACACAGGGAGACATGCTACCTACCAGCGTTAAAGTATCGCCTCCCTCTGTCTCTGGGATCTTGGCACTGACACCCTGTACCACAAAGAGCCCCCTCTCTTTTTACTTCCCTTTCAGTTGCCACAGAGATGGAGGAGAAAATTCAAGGGAATAACCGGAACCACCGTTAATAGAGCCTTCTCATTTTAGCTGCCAGAGATAAACCGCAGGGCCCGCATCAGAGACGCTTTGTGTTTCTGACAGGGGTTTATGGATCAGCAAGAAAGAGGATTTGTACTTAAGTATCAGGATATTCTCATGCTCTGCTGGTCATATCATTTACTGTTTTATCTCAGACATTGTCCTTCTCCTAGTCATTCGCCCTCTGCATCTTGACAAAATGCCTGCAAGAAATTAACAGGCGTGCAAACCCTGGATGAGCAAAATTGATTCTCCTGTAATCTGTTCATGAGGAGATCGGGACGTGGTTGAAGTGATTTTAATTTCAGAGCCGAAGTTGCTAGTCTGTCTTTTTGTCAGGCAATTAGTTCCACTGGCTGGGCATGAATGCTATGACTCAAAGTGCCAAGGGGACCAGGCATGGATGCTGCAGAAGCCTGCTTGCGTCTTCCAACTCTGCCCATGCCAGCTTTCTTTTATCTCTCTAGTTTATTTTGGGTAAGATTCTCTCCTCAACACCAGGCTATGTGACTTTGTAAGGGCAATGTGCCATGAGTCCCATGGTCAAAGGACATGCCTGGGAGCAAAACTGTGTGCAAAGGCTCTAGACAAGGACCTAAAGGGGACAGACAAGCCCTAGCAGGGACATTGTTTATGAGTCTTGTTAAGATCTCAACATGTTATTTTAATTTTTCATCAATCTCAGGTGATAATTAGTCCTAGCTTATGTTGTTGACTTTGAAGGTGAGGGTCAGGGAGAGGCTAACATTTGTCAGTATCAACTCTGTAAGAAATGCATGCTGTGTTCACACATGGGTGCTCTTATTCCTGAACTATACCAGACACTTAGTAACTCATAGAAAACATTGCCTCCGAGACTCTGGAAATGAACGTTTCCACAAAGAGAACTCAGCAAGGTGCTTTTGACCACTGAGCAGGGACAAGTCTTACTTGCTCTAGTGTCCCCCAAGACCTAGATGCAGCTGGGCAATCAAGGCACAACACAGGCACACCCCTATTTGCCCAGTGACTGAAGTCAGCATCTCGTTTGATTCTCAAGATGAGAGGCATCTAGGAAAGGCATTGTCCCTCCTTATAGGTACCTGAATCAAACGCAGGGGTGGGGTGATCTAAATAAAGGTGTGAGTGAGCAAATGAGTGAATAACACAGTAGAAATACTTTCTTCAAATAAGCCGAGCTAATTATAGGGATCCATATAGGCTGAGTTAGTTATGGGGATCCATGTAGGCTGAGTTAGTTATGGGGATCCATGTAGGCTGAGTTAGTTATGGGGATCCATATAGGCTGAGCTAGTTATGAAGGTCCACTGTACATTGAACAAGTGATTTTTTAGGATAGAGGATACTATTTTTCAAAGTGAACCATCCAAAAGAGCAAAACAACTAACTCATTGCTTAAAGATAACCCAAGGAGCTGAAGGGTCTGCAGCCCCTTAGGATGAACAACAATATGAACTAACTAGTACCCTCAGAGCTCCTAGGGACTAAAACTCCAACCAAAGAGTATGCATGGGGGGATTCATGGCTCCAGCAGCATGTGTATAGCAGAGGATGGCCAAGTCGGTCATCAATGGGAGGAGAGGACCTTGGCCCTGTGAAGGTTCTATGCCCCAATGTAGGGGAATGCCAGGCCCAGGAAGTGGGAGAGGGTAGGGTGGTGAGCAGGGGGAGGGGGAAGGGAACAGGGAATTGTTTTAGTTTTTGTTTTTAAATTTTGTTTTATTTTCTTTTTCTTATTTTCTTTTCTTTTTCTTTTTTTTCTTTTGGAGGGGAACCTGGGAAAGGAGGTACTGTAAATAAAGAAAACATCTAATTAAAAAAAAGATAACATAATGCAGTTTTAAATATCATGTATATAATACAAGCTTAGAGGGTTTGTCATTGATTACTACAATTTAACAGTAATTTAATGAGTCAAGAGCCGTGTTTGTATCAATATGACATTTAAATAGCCCAAAGTAACTGTAATGTAGATAACCAACTAATTTAATTTACTAAGAACATTGCATTTCCTTTGTACCATTTTTCAAGAAGCTTAAAATGAGTCTTGGAGCTTAAAATGTTTATCTGAGTTAATAGCATGTCATTTAGCTATGCCAGGATCTTGGCAGTGCTTCTTCCAAAAGGAATAGAGAAATCAAAGGTTTGATACATTAAAGTTTTTATTATGATGCTCAACCAACAAAGCACTCTGGATTCCTCTTTCTTGTCTGGGTAGTGCCTCACTTATATTTTTAGGAAACTTAAAGAGGAGGATGAAGAGAAAGAGGAGGAAGAAGAGGAGGAGAAGGGAAAGGAAGAGGACAGAGACCATAAATGTTTGACTTATTGTCCTAAATTTCTCGTGAAGCACAGAGTATCTTCAGTGGTAGGTACCAGAACCAGTTTCTCAGGGTTGGGACGATGTTCCTTTCATCAGTGTAGCACCCTTATACAGGATGAAGGAGGTTCTCGTGTACTTGACATCTTCCAAGTCTTATCTTAATCATTTTCATCTGTGGCAGTGTCTGTCTCTCATGAAGACAGACTTCATATAGTTCAGACATGGGGATACCCAAGCACAGAGCTGAACATTCATTCTCCAATGGGATGTCTGTCAGAGCTAGAACCTGAAAACACAGCCATGACTGCCACACAGGCCTGCTCTCTAAAGCTCATGGTCTACTGGAAACTCAGAGCAGTAGGCTGGCAATGAGGACAGACAGGGCTAGCATTTGAATAAGTATATCCCAAAGGTGGATGGTCTCCGGACTGTGAGGCTGTTGACAGGCAATGACACCCATACTCCAGCGATGGGACTACTGGGACAACGTTAGGTCACTGGGGTATGACTTTGAAGGGATATTGGAATTCTGGACTCTTCCTCTACTTTCTGACTGTCATGAGGTGAGCAATCTCCTCTCCCATGTGCTCTTGTCACCATGCTGCCAGAGGTCCACAGCAACAGGCCCAAACATCTGTGGACTGAGACCTCTGGAACAGGGAGCCCAAACACACCTTTCTTAGTTGCAAGGTAATCCTGTTACATATTTTGTCAGCAAAAGAGCAGATTAACACAGTGAGTAGTCAGGACTATATTAAACTTGGGGATAAAAAAAAAGACTGCCTAGGAAAATAGCAGTAGGTAATACCAGAAAGTCTAAGTTAACATTGATTCAGGCACTGAGAGAGGAAAAGAAGGGAGCACAAAGAAGACTGCATGGTTTAACTGAATAGTCTTAAGAGGCATTATCCTTAGGAGGGAAACACATCGTAAATGACTGAAATGGAAAACATAGTTTCTCCATTTAAGGTACTTAAGAGCTGCTCATTGCTACTATCTCAGACAATGTAATAGACTATGTACATCACTGAATGAATAGAGACGATATAGATAGATACAGTGTCCAGCGTTACAGAGTGTCTTAGTAGGCATAGAAGATATAGATAACTTTTATTAACAGAAAATTCTAGTGGGAATTACTGTAATATAAGCTGGCTATAGCCAGTTAATAATGTGCTATGAAGGACATGTCAAGATATTCAGATTTGATTTTGTGGACAATGAGATGCCACTGAAGCATTTTATGTAGAGGAGATGGAAGTACATTTATAGTAGAAAGTCACGCTGTAAGGATTACAGAGAGGCAAGGCAACAAGTTAGGTATCAGTGAAGAGAAGAGGCAGACATGGAGGCTGATCTCAGGCTTGGGTAGTTAGTAAAGGATGTTATTAGCCTAGACAGGAAACAGAGAGGGCTAGATCTGGGGAGGAGTGATTAGTTTAACTTTGCTTTTGCTACTACATTTGAGATATCCAAATATAAGCTGATGAAGAAATTCTAATATAGGACCTACAGCTCAAAGTACAGACTTGATTGACAGAGATTATATTTTTGAACTCACCAATATGTCGGAAACATTTGAGGCCATGGGAGCAGTTAAGTCCCTGAGGGAGAGAGTGCAGAGAGACATGCTGTGACAGTCAAGAAGTGTACCCAGACAATCTCGATGGCGATGAGATCGGCCGAGGAAGAGGAAGGCAGAAGGAGAACCAGGGGGCGGTGGTGGGTCGAAAAACTGAGACTATTTTAACAGGTCATGGAGTAGAAGATCATCACGTGTGGGTCTTATTGCCGGAGGTTTCCAACGGAGATCTCGGCTCGGACTTGTGAAGAGAATCGAGCAAGCACGGACTGGGCGTCTCTGCCCTGTCTTCCAAGATGCTCTGTTTCTCCACGCTGCCCTGTACTGATTCGGGTTGGGCCGACTAGCCAGTGAGGAGGGCGGTGCGGCGTTTTTTTTTGGGGAGAGCAGACCTCTTCTCAAGTGTTACATCTCTAAGAACAGAAGGCTCAGACCACGGAGTAGATCTTTCACATGCTTTACTTCTCTGGATACCACATATATATATATATATATATATATATATATATATATATATATATATATATATATATATA
>NW_022196915.1:36005630-36014087 GCF_008632895.1 Mastomys coucha
TCTTTATTTGCATGTAAGAGGGCTTGACCAATATTACACACCTCTCCTGCTGGGGCCGTTGTGGGGGGATTGGGCTGAAATCTGAGCCTTTGGTGTCAGGAGCAATCACCACCTACAGTCCCTTATGAACAAATTTACATTGCTCAGTGGGTCTCCGGGGTCTCCGGGGTTCCAAGGTAGCTCTGCTCTCTACTGGACTCTGGCTGTCAGAACTGCCCATTGCCCCACAACTCCTCCTCCTTTTTTTTTTTTTTTTTTTTTTTTTAATAAGGGAGAGGTGTCATCGGAATAATTGTCTACTGTGTTAGGAACAGTTTGATACTGAACCAGGACCTGATTGGTGGTGATTTTTGCAATGTTATTCATCTGCTGCTTTAGAAACTGAATGAGACAGGGTGCCAAGAGGAGCAAGGCTACAATGGCTAGTATGGGGCCAAGGAGGGGAAGAATCCAAGCTACCAAGGGGTTAGAGTACCAAGGGGTAGGGATATTGGGATCATAGCGTGCCCGGAGGGTCCCTCTGAGTTCTTTAAGTGTTTGTATATCTTGTTCTACCAGCCCAGATTCATTGACATAAAAGCCACAGTCCTCTCCAAGCAAAATGCAAGTCCCTCCCTGTTCAGCAGTCAGTAAGTCCAGAGCTCTCCAGTTTTGGAGAGCGACTCCTGCTAAGGAGGTTATCTGGCGTTGAAGAGATTCAAGGCTGTCTGTAGTGGAGGCCATCGCCCTGGTCAAGCTTATCTTGGAAGTCGCTGGCCAGATGTTGTGTTTGGATAAGGGCTGCTCCAGCAGTTCCTGTTGCACACAGTGAGACAGCAAGGCCTACTCCAATGAGCAGAGAGATGAAGATCTCTCTCTTCTTTCGGCTTTCTCCCACCTGTAAGGCGAGTTCTTCAGGCTCATAGAGATAAACCTGATGAACAATGATCACGGGGGTGCAGGAGCCTTGAAAAGAGGGGTTAATGCAGGGACCTGTAGTGCCTTGGCACCAGAGGAGGGCAGGAGGGTTAACACATACTGGTTTGGTGATGGTGATGTCACAGACACATCTAAGATGGGGTTTTGAGGAGGGCCCTGCAAAGCAAAGAGGGCAGGGTAGGTCAAAGAGAGGAATGTCCTGTGCTTTCCTTGTGGGGAGGGTTCCATAGAGGTCGTAAAAGGAAATGTTAATGGGGACAGCTGCTAATAATGATTGGGAGAGAGAAGCACAGAAAAAGCATTGAGAGGAGCTGGGGTGGGTTGTTAAGGGAAGGAGGTCAGCTGAATATTGGATGTATTGTAACCAGGAGAGGGTAGCCTGCAGCTCCTTCTGAGACTTATTTTCCTGTTGGATAATATTAGCATGGGTAAAGGTTGATTTGGAGGCAGGAACAAGCTCACGGGAGATGTGCAGGTCAGCCACTGGGCATTTGGCATAGCCATTGGAGTAAAGTTTACCCATGACTCTGGTTCGCCAACATTCATCCCATGGATCGCCAATGGAGAGATGAAAATAAGTGTTAAGGTTAGTGAACATGTTGCTGCCACTACTAGTGGATTCTATTCTGCAGCTTCAGTATTTGCAACCTCCATATATGGAGACGTCTTGGAGACATTCACCTGTGTTTCAGTAAGGAAAACAGAGAAAGGGACTGGGGGGTAGTAGAGATGGAATCTGGGTTTAAAGGGATCTCAATCCTGGTTCGACATCCTTTGAGTGGACAGCCTTGGGTCCCTATAATTTTGTTGTGTCCATTGTAGGTTTCCCTAGCATAGAGTCTCCAGTGGTAGGTGTTCAGAAGGCTAAGGAGAGGCTGGGCAGTAGCAGAGTTAGCATGAGGAATGACAAAAACAGCCAAGAGAATAGAGAAGAGGGGGGCTTGTGGAGGGCACATGGCCTGGGCAGTAGTCACCAGGTCATGGATGTCTTTCCAGGAGATCTTGTTGACCTTCTGGGTGTTGTGTGTCCTCTGCCGCCTTCTCCTCTTCTTCTTCTCTTCTTGATCTGCCAATGAGAGGTGGGCCATCTTCTTGGTTGGTGGAGTGGTGTTGGACATTTCTGGTAAGAACCCAGATAGGCTTAGGTTGGTCCTGTGGGAAAACACAAACGAAACCCCTCCCGGTTGTAAGGAGGGGATCTGGTCCCTTCCAAATTCCATCTAGAGGGTCTCGCCATCGTACTAGAATAGGGGGAGTTAATTTTGCTGTATGCCAATGGAGGGAGATAGGAGGATGTTTGGAGTTTTTGTAGATATTAAATATGTTTAGGGTAGTCAGGGCCATCATTAATTGTACATTAGGGGGATAGGTAGTTGCCTTTTGTTTTAGGAGTTGGGCTTTTAGGGTTTGATGTGTTCTTTCTATTATTCCTTGGCCCTGAGGGTTGTGGGGATTTCCTGTATGATGGGTAATTTCCCAATGTGTGCAGAAAATTTTGAAATGAGAGCTAATGCAGGCCAGACCGTTATCAGTTTTTATCTGTTGAGGAATGCCCATGATGGTAAAGGTGGAGAGCATATGATGAATCAACCTTTTTGAGTTTTCACCTGTTTGGGCTGTAGCCCATATAAAATGAGATTATGTATCTACAGTGATGAAAACATATTTTTGTCTACCAAATTGGGGGATATGGGTGACATCAATTTGCCAAAAGGCACTGGACTTAAGGCCTGGACTTAAGGCCATCATTTGTAAAGCTGGAGTGGTAGTAAGGGATGCACAGGAGGAGCTTGTCTTTACTATCCTTTCGAGCAAGAGGGATGTGGGGGAAGCGGGCACGAAGCCCCTTTATATTTGTGTGCATGCGCGAATGAAATTGATCTACTTGTTCAGTGGAGGCCATGAATGTTCCTGTCGAGGCAGTTTGGTCAGCAAGTGCATTTCCTTCAGATATAGGACCTGGTAAGGGACTGTGAGATCAGATATGCTGGATGTAGATGGGGGAGTCTCTTTCCTGTAAGAGGGTGAAGACTTGTATAAGTAGAGGGGAAAGTGGGTTGGCATCTAGTTTGATGAAGGATCTTGAAAGGGAGCAAATTGACAGTATATACACTGACTGAGAAGAGACTGAGGAGGCCTTTGACTTCTTTTAGAGCTACATAGATGGCATATAATTCTTTATATTGGGGGGAGTGATTGGGTAGTTCTTTGAATTGGGTGATGGTGGTTCATCCTCAGGGAAGTAATATATTATTGCTGCAGCTCCCCTCTTTCCCCCATCAGTAAATATTGAGGGGGCTCCCGCTATGGGCTCCTTTGAGAATAGGAGGCAGCCATTGCAACAGAGGGAGGTCAGAGGCCCATTTTTTGTCAGGGTAATGGTTATCAATTTGTCCTGGAAATCCTATCAGGCTGATAGCGAAGTGGGAGTGATTTTTAATCAGCCACTGAATGTCAGAGAGGGAGAAGAGGGTGACAAGAATGTCAGGTTCCTTCCCTAGGGTTTGTAGGGCTCTATCCCTAACATTTTTAATCATGCTAGTGAGTGCATCCACCTTATTTAAAGTTCAGGGTGCACCACGCATCGGAGTGTGAAGCCATTCTAGCACCCCCTGAGGTTGGTAAAGGGCTCCCACAAGTGTAGGGGAGGAGTTAAAGATGAGGAGCTGTATAGGTTTTGCTGGGTCATACCTAGCAAGAGCCATATCTCTTAGAGCAGTATTGACAGAGTTTAGAGCTTGGACTGCCTCCAGGGATAGTGTTCTCCAGGAGGAGGGACTTTTGTCCCCTTTCAGGAGGCTGGAGAGGGGTTGAAGGGTGCTTGTAGGAAGGGGGAGCCAGGGCCAAAGCCAATTGAGATTGCCCAAAAAGCTCTGGAGGGAGGCGAGAGTTAATTTTTGAGGGAAGGAAAGGGTGGGTTTGAGGGGACGTATTGAGGTAAGGGAGGTCTCTGTTCCTAAAAATGAGGTGGGTGGAATAAGTTGGATTTTGTGAGGGGCTATTTTGAATCCTAGAGCAGATAGGGAAGGTATTAACTGGTCCTTAAGTTGGGAGGGGGAGGCAGAAGAGCTCCCCCACACTAAAATATCATCCGTGTAATGATGACATTGAGTCCTTTGTCTATATAGGGTTTTAATGCAGTGGCTACAGCCTCCTGACAGATAGTTGGACTGTTAGCCATTCCCTGTGGGAGAAGAGTCCATTCATAGCATGAGGCTGGTCCAGAGTTGTTAATGAGGGGTATTGAGAATGCAAACTGTTCGCAGTCTCGGGGGTGGAGAAGGATGGGGAAAAAAAACCAGTCTTTTATATCTATTGCTAACAGGCGAACATTAGTAGGGATGGCTGAGATGTGGGGTAGCCCTCTTTGTGGGGATTTGCATGGTTTTGTTAATTGCCCTTAGATCTTGTAATAATCTCCATCCCCCTGAACTCTTTTTTATAGCAAACTCTTTTTTATAGGGTATTCCATGGACTGCGGGAGGGGTGGAGATGTTGTAGCAGCAGCTGTTCTTCTACCAGCTGCTTGAGGGCTCTAAGTTTCTCCCTTGACAGAGGCCACTGTGGGACCCAGACAGCTTCATCAGAAAGCCAATCAAGGCAGGGAGTACTAAATCTGACAGTGGCCCCTAGGATTGGGTGTGATTTGGAGGTGGGTTTTTTGGATCTCCTTGGGTATTATCTTTATAGGTAACGTCCTCTATTGTAATGTGGCTTCTTTCTGATTGGGTGGTAAGAATTACCTCTAAGGCTTGTAAAATATCTCTCCCTAGAAGATTGGTGGCTACTTGAGTCACCAGGGGGCGTATAAGGCCGGTAGCCCCATCTGGGTCTTCCCACTGGTAAGCTTGTTTAGTGATGAATGCATGGGAAGTACCTCCTATGCTTAAGAGCTGGGGCCCAGGGATTACTTGCCAGTCAATCACAGAGAACTGCTTCTGAATAAGTAGAGAGTTTCAACTGTCTGTATGATTTTGTTAGAGAGTGATTTTGTGATTTTGTAGAAGGCAACTCTTTTGTAGAGGGATGGAGAGTGAAGGGTAGTGGAGTAAAGAGAGGATAGGAGTAGAAGATTTAATGACATAAGATACTGAGAGGTCTGTCAGGGAGCTCGGAGGTGAGAGAGTCTAGATGTGTGAGGTCCTCTCTGTACTACTTCACCACTGTGCCATGTTGTTCTCATAAAGATGTCAGTGTGTTACTTGAGGCATGTTGAAAGTTCAGTTGGGTCTTTTCTGTCTTTACTTCTTTACCAATCTTTCTTGTGCACAGAAAGATTCTGTTGATATTTGCTTTATGACTTCCTAGCTTTCAGATTTCAGATTCAGGGCTGAAGTAAATGTAAAATATGTATTATTTTTTGTAGGTTTTCCTATTTGACAATTAATTCTTTTTTTAAAAGATTTATTTATTTTATGTATATGAGTACACCATTGCTCTCTTCAGACACATCAGAAAAGGGCATCAGATCCCATTACAGATGTTTGTGAGCCACCATATAGTTGCTGGGAATTGAGATCAGGACCTCTGGAAGAGCAGTCAGTGCTCTTAACCAATGAGCCATCTCTCCAACCCTTGACAATTAATTCTTAATAAAAAGGTCTTAATTACACTTAAGAAAACAATGAAAAGTCTATGACTTAACCAAATCTTATATTTTTTTAGGAACTTATGTGAGTTGTGGAGAGCTCTGCTTTCAAATAGAGTCAACAAAACAAGGGAAATGCATTTTAATAAAAATTTTATTATGATTATTTACATCAGTTCCTTGATATGCATATAAATGTAAACTTTTATTGTTGGCGATATTTCACATATGGTTTATTTAAACTCAGAGTTGATAGTGTCATTTGAGTGTACAGGTAGTGAGAAAATTTTATATTCACAGAATATACACACATGTGCATCCAGAGGTCATTTCTTTTTAAGCCAGCGGTATGGACACTGTCCCATTGACCCTGCTTCTGCTCCTCAGGTGCACACTGACATCTGTCAGGTCCTCCACATGCTCTTCGCTCTTCTTCTCCTTCAGGCTGTTGATAAATCTCAGAGTAATTTCATCCCACTCTTCCGGCAGTAGCATCAGAAGAAACCCGATGCAGATGATGATGGTGGCAGCCAGGCGGACCACGTTGAATATCACTTCTTGCTTCAGGAGATCCACAGCTAGGGAAGGAAAATATCACACCAGTCAAACCCTAGGATTCTTCATGAGCCTCTCTGTAAAGCAGAGCTACATCTCAAGACTCGCAAACACCATAATTATTCTCTGTCACTCTCTATGCCCCCTTACCGTTCCTTTGCTGTAAATCACACTTGCTCTTCAAGGCTGCACTTAGAGGCTGTGTAATTGGACTTAGGAATCTCTTCAGGTTTCTCACTAAGTACTTACTTTTCCAGGGCAGCATGCATTCATCTGTCTTCAAACACACTGGACCACTGCTGTTTTGTTTTGTTTTTAATGACTCAAACCTGTTTTTTTTTTTTCTTGATCTTTTATAAGTGCTGTCGGTTTTCAGGGTTTAATTGAGGAGACATTCATATAATTTATAATTAACAACTTTATGAAGTGAGTTTAGTACACTCACAATGTAGTGTGACCATTTTCCCCACCGTGAGATTCTCTTCTCTCCTTCCATCCCACTCAATTCAGCTAAGCTGTCCTGCAGACCTCTGCACACGGCTTCGGTAAGAAGCCCTTTAAAGGGCACCGCACCTACAAGCCCTCAGCGCATTCTGTGCACACATCTGAAATGAATTGTTTTTCCTGTGTTAGAATGATTCAGTTCCTCTGGTTTCCCACTCTGTGCTGCTTTCATGGTCTTGATGGTGGAAAGTGTACCTTATTCAAGATCTGTCACCAGTGTTAGCTCAGTTGCTGATGTATGCTAAGCCATCAGAAGTTATTTGTTGAACAGATGAATCCGTGGATGAATAAATGAACTTCCTTGACAACTTCATCTCTGATTTTGTTTTCCTCTGAGCATTGTACAGCCCTTGGACTTTATCTCACACAATTTTACACCTAATAATAAACTTCTTTGTAGAGGTCCTAGCTGTTTTGTATATGCCTACTGTCTTTTTTAATCTTATCTGAAACCATTTTAAGGAAACAGTAATTAATTTCTTTTCTTGTACACAGCCCTGCTGATCACACAGTAAGTGCTCAATAAACACTGGCTAATTGGTTTGAAGCGGGGGGAAAAAAACGAAATGATTACTTGACAGTTGGGACCATAGACTTTTAAAGTCGAAATGGCTGAACCATCACCCAGAGGACTAATTTCTATGACTAGTTTCACTAGAAACTTCCTAGAAAAATATTAATAGCTTTTCCTCTTATCGTTGAAGTGAGGCAAGTTGCTTTTCCTGAAGGGTCACCTGCTCAGTCCCCTCTCCCCCCCCGAAGCTCCCACAGCTTCCCACCCAAGGACCGTCTGGTGGGGAGCCAGCACCGCATGATGCCTGCATTCTCATTACTGATGACTTCAGTCATGTGCTCCGATGCCTTTTGTTTCCATAGGACTTCCTCTAAAAATACCATAAAATTAGGTTGTCAGGGAAATCACATGAAACCCAATGATACATCTGGTATTTAACTCTAAAAGCACGTCCAAGTAAAACAATGCTTTCGTAGCTGCAGATTTTAAATCCACTGCATACTCTGTTGTTTGTGACCTCGTGATATTTAAAAACATCTTCTAAGGGAAGGAATGCAATTCTCGATTGCTAGAAGAAACAAGTCAGATCATAAAGCAAACACACACACCATGTACCTGCATTTCCAGGGACGCTGAGCACTGTCCCAATGGAGATGAGGATTGGGTATGTCAATACTACTCCAACATTTACCAGGATGTTGAATGCTGGAAAAAAAGGAGGGTAGACAGGATGAAGGGGTTGGCGCACACTGGTGTCTCGATACCTAAGAAACAGCACCTTTGCTAAACGTGCTTTCTCAAGGAACTGCACCTTTGTTCAATTAATCACATTTGGGTGATGGATGACTTGCTTGAGTCAGTTAAGTTCTTTGGTTCTTCTGTGCCACTCTGCCTGAGCTCTTGCCAGCTGGCTGACAGAGGTGTATGTGAGAGGTGAAGTCATCAATCTTCCACACCACATGCCGGCACTGGAAGAGCAGTCTAGGGCTAGCCAGAGGCCAAAAGCTGAGGACTGATGGAGCTTTGCTGCTTCTTTCTTGCTTACTTTGCTATTTAAAGTCACACCCTGGGCACAGGCTCTGGTGCTACTGTCTAAGATACGGTCTGTCTAAGGACAGCAGATCCCGTGTCCTGCACCCCCACCTCTTTCTTTCAAGGTCATGTGGACAAATAAAGCTGGGCTCAGAAATTCTCTGGAGTCTGGTGACTGTTTTCTCACTCTGACTGGGCAGAGGTCAACAGAGGTCAGGCCCACAGACTAAACTTGGTAGAATAAGCTCTTTAACTGATACGTTTGGATTTCTTTAGTTAAAAGACCATTGTTTAAAATAAACATCTAACTCCATTCAAAATTATAGACTATCAGTTTAATAGAGTT
>NW_022196915.1:36014098-36014991 GCF_008632895.1 Mastomys coucha
AAAGACCATTGTTTAAAATAAACATCTAACTCCATTCAAAATTATAGACTATCAGTTTAATAGAGTTAAATTAAACTTTTCAGAGGTTGTAGAGATGAATATTCACAAGTACAAAAGTTCCTTTAAGCTGAGATGGTCTCTATGAACATGGCTGAAGCATGTTGCCTGTATTTCTGAAGATTCTAGATTCGAAGAAAGTTCTAGAATTATTTCAATGAGGTGGGCGTATGTTTTTCTGTTGTCACCTATAATTAAGCTCACCAGCTTAGTTATCCGTACTCACTTGTTGCTGGTGATTGGAGGCAATGGGCTCGACACTCCAAGACTCACAAGCACACGGCACCCACAGTTAAGACAGGGGCCTTCCTAAATTTGTAAGTATTGCTTTGCTGTGGCAAGACTCAATGTGAATGAATATTCCAGTACCTCGAGTCTTTCCCTAATCACAAGGAGTCCAATAGGGAAAATTCCAATAAGTTAGGAATGTACTGAATGCATCAAAGCTCTGCTGAATCCCTCATTTGTCATTTTATTGATTGGACTGCATTTTGGCAGACTGAGAGAATGGAGTGATGTTTCAAAACTGAGCCTTCCTGGATGCTTGCAGCCAACCATTGGACTGAGCGAGGGGTCCCCAACAGAGGAGTTCGAGAAAGGACTGAAGGAGTTGAAGGGGTTTGTAATCCCATTGGAAAACCAACAATATCAACCAACCAGACCCCACCCCCCAGAGCTCCCAGGAACTTAGCCATCAACAAAGGAGTATACATGGCTCCAGCTGCCATCCAGAGGATGGCCTTGTCATGCATCAATGGGAGGAGAGGCCCTTGGTCCTATGAAGGCTTGATAGATGCCCCAGTGTAGGGGAATCGAGGGCAGGGAGGTGGGAGTGG
>NW_022196915.1:36015063-36015349 GCF_008632895.1 Mastomys coucha
AACTGGAGAAGGGGATAACATTTGAAATGTAAATAAAGAAAATATCCAAAAAACAAAACAAAACAACAACAAAACCCCTGAGCTTTCTTTACACCACAAGAGCCCAGGTGGATTCCATGAAATGTGCTGTCTATTTTTCCTTAGTTCTTTAGATGGAATAGTCTTTGATAACCCAAGGAAAATAATTTCTAATTCAATGTGTTCTCTACAGCATGGGATCCAGCCCAAGTTTAAATGCAATTCAGATATGTCAGATAAATGTTTGAGACTGACCTGTATTCAGTTT
>NW_022196915.1:36015360-36038338 GCF_008632895.1 Mastomys coucha
CCAGCCCAAGTTTAAATGCAATTCAGATATGTCAGATAAATGTTTGAGACTGACCTGTATTCAGTTTAAGATAACTCCCTGGAGGGCAGGCCACAGCCATAGCTGCAGCAGATGTGGAGATCAGAGCACACCCTGATATTTGTCTGTCAGCCCTGCCTCTCAGACTAGTCCCAGCTAAATCACATGTCATTCCCATGGAGAAGAAAGGGTTGGGAATAAAACCACTGGGAGTAAATCAATAATGATCACCACACCCTGGAGAGCATAGCCAGGGAAGAAGCTGTCTCTTCAATTTGTCACAGCTCTCTTTGGGCACAATGGGCTCTGGTGTGTACTTGTGCGTCTGATGGGGCAGCTGCAGTGCCAGCTGGCACCATGCCTGGTGGAGTGTGGAAACACACTGCTTGGAGAAACTTGGGTTTGACTGCCATGGGTAGCCCAACCAGAGATGGCTTACAGTAGATGCGTCAGTGACTCTCATTAGTGGAGGACTACTTTTCAGGAGGCACAAATTCCATGCACATAGAAGTGGCCAAGGGGAAGTGACATCTTGGTTATGATTGGCCCCAGATAGAGTGTTTCTGGCCAGGAAACAATCTGTGGACTTTTAATTAGTATACTTTGATCTTATGGCAACACTACCAACTTCCAAATATGCTATTGATTTTCACTCAACTTAGAGGTAATGAGAGATGATAACCATACAGTTTTGGCCTTGGGAAGCAGAACTCCAGGGACCAACATTTAATGCTTGATCTTTTTCTTGAATGTTTTCAGTTTAAGGACCTTCCCTGAGGGATCTAGATTGAAGTGGAAAAAGATGAGCCAATCGATGATCTTGCTGGAATCAGGACATTTTTTTTTCTCTTGGAACTGCAGTGTTTTTAGTGTCACGTTGGCTTAGAAGGTCAGGAGAAGGGCAATGCTGGCCCTGCAGGGTGAGTGCATTGGGTAAATGCAGAACAAAAGAGTGAGTGACACTGGGCAGTATACGGAAGAAGCAGAATGAAGCTGGCTTTATTCAGAGTAAGCACTGGGAATCGGGGTTTGCTGTTTTGAAACGCTTGGGAGGAGGGACAGCGTCCTCTTACATCAAGTTCAGATTGATGAACATCTGGAAAGTGGGATCTGGGAGCTCAGCTCCAGAGTTCTAGGACACCTAAGGAAAGACTCTGGGTGACCTTTATTTGGCCTTCAAATGGGTACATTTTGCTTAGCCAGGGCCACCAACTCAGCACATGCTGTGTTCCTTCTCTCCTGAAAAGGGATTCCTGGTGGATTCCCCATACTCAGTAGAGTGGGTTGTTCAATATGCAGGTGTGAGCCTGTCATTTCCAGCTCTAAGATAAAGTAGATTTTAAACCCAGCCCCCCTCAATGTGGTTTTACAACTTCTTCATTACCTGTATCTTTCTTGAGTGTTGTTCCTTCCCTGCTTCCCCCCTTGCCTACCCTTCCCTTCTTTTCTTCATGTCCATCTCAGCTGATCTCAGTGCTCTGGCTACCTTGAACATTTGAATGCATCATCCATTATCACTTCTGCTTGTCATACTATGCACATAGGAAGCATAATAAGTCACATATCACATCATGAAAACTAGATGAGGCTACCTAAAGGCCAGAGTTGGACAGACTAACCTAAGCTTCTAACTGGATACTTTAATTCCCAGCAGTTACTCTATGATGGATAGCTCTGAGATAATCATGCAAGAGCCTAACAAGAATTGTCCACACATTCAGTGACCATAACTAATGTAGTCTCGATCTGGGAAGCACAAGAGCAGCAAGTGAAGTCACCCCGTTATAACCATCTGTTCAAGTGGAAGATCAAGTGACATGAAGAATGGCAGGCACAGGGCTACATCCACTTACCTAGCCATAGTCCTGCCATCCCACAGAGACAGCCCCAGGGCAGCGCTGCGAAGGAGGACCAGTGCTCCACCTTGGTGAAATACAGGATGATGGGAGTGAAGGAGATAAAGATCAAATTGAAGAATCCCAAGGTGGAGACAAAGTGTGCAGCTTCACCAAAGTTGGCACTGCCCAGAAACATCTTAAACAGAACCTGGAAAGGAGAGAAACTCTTGAGAGTCTTTGCTGCAGGACAAAAGTGAATTCCACTGAACTTACCAGCTTAGAGTTTAGGCTCCATGTCATCTTGCCCTGCTACTGCTATGTTACTAAATGGGCTAGGGCGACAAAGAATTAAAATGACCTACATTGTTCAAAAGGCATAGGGACTGTCATGAAATTTATTTCTTGTGGTGTTATAAGTCTCTGGGGTTACTCAACACTATGACAACAAAATCATTAAGATGGGCACAGGGTGAAGGATAAATGAAGGTTATATGAGCCCACATAAATCTAGTTTTGATAAGCCATCAATTAATTCTTCCTTGCAACCATGGAATTCTTTGCATCTTTATTATGACAGATGCTGAGAATTAAGTATTAGATTGCTAAGACAAATACGGAGGCCTTAGATTTGTAAGTATTTCCCCTCCCTGAGCTTAAGATGTCTTCATAAGAATTGTGTTACTCTCTAGATTAGAAACAATTTCTTTTTCTGGGTTATAAGCCCATGTGTAGAGGCAGAAGATAGGTAGACATGAAGGGATAACATGAACTCACAGAATGGACAGAGAGGAAAGTCAGGCCTGGTCTGTATTCTTGGCTTTTTAGCCCCCTTTCCCCTTGCTAACAAGTATTCCCAAATGCAGCAGCAGATTGTGTCTGCCTGGGATTAGGGTTTGGATATTATTTTTTGTATGTTTATAACCATTACCATTCCTGGAATGAGTGCATTTTGTAGTCTGGCCAGGAGAATTCTCTCTATAACAGCCATCCTGCTTTCCCATCAATTCCCAGTACTGCTTTGGCTTTTAACTTCATGAATGGATGTGGTTTTTCTCTTAGAAGACTTCATCTTGCTGGTCTTTGGTCCCATCAACCATTTTAGTAGTGTTTCAGTGGGGTGGGCTAGGCACTCATGGTAAATGAATGAACACTTGTCAAGCTTGTCACACAGAATCAGTGGGACCCCTTCCCCCAATATGTCAATATGGAATCTGACTTCGTGTGCATGGGCCACAATGGTGGTGAGTAGGCAAACCTCCAGGAGGGATGCAAAAGACTGTTTCTATCTTCCAGAGCTTGCTCCATCCTCGCTTTTCATTTTATAGAAACTCTAGGAGAGGTGAAATTGGAATTGCCCTTTAGATACATCAGAAAGTTAGCATTTAAAGAAGTTGAACTTTGGGAAAGTAACCTTTAAGATTCGCTGTCTAAGACCTTGCTTCTGAAGTTATGTGGGGTGACCCTGTGACATTTTCTTGAATGACAGGGAATCCAGGGGAGAAATTATATCAAGTACATACATTAGTGTAGAGACTGTCTTCATTTTGCTAATGGCTTGGGTTCCATGTAGTGTGGGCCCCTATGTAGCAAACATCACACTCTCAAATGACAGGTTATTATTTTTAATACCTCTATGGAGTTAAAATAATTACAATATACTCAAATGAAAAAAATGAAGAGGGGAGGAGTTGATCTCCTTACATTTTTGCTGTATTTGTCTGATAATTGGGGGCAGCGTTGGCTCCAGGCCAAGGCGGTAACCATGGCTACCTTACTAAGGCCTTGGAGAGTTCCATAATCTTTCAAAGCTTCAGTTATCCCTTCCAGAAAGAATAACAAGGATCCATGGCATGTAAAGACATGTCAACAGGGTGAAATTTTCTGTCAGATACCCAGCACACAAGTGTTTTTTTTTTTAAAGACACGCTATTATTTAACACGCCTGTATTTCTTTAAAATTTTCATTGTACTTCTTTATTTTGTTGCTTAATCCTAAGCTATGAGTGACAGTTGACTGTAGAGGAAGATACAGACCTACCTTATACAGTGCAGATGTGGAGGCTGAGCCTACAGCAAATGCCACACCAATGATGGAATCAGCGTGGAAATTATCCGCATATGCCATCATGACAATGCCAGTAATTGCCATTATTGCTGCGACGATCTGTCAAACAGAATGGAAGGAAACAAGAAGAAGTTATGCTTTCATATCCCAGATCAAGCCATTTAAGCCCCATGAGAGCTGCTGCAGTCTTCTTTAAGGCTAATTACCTCCTCCTTCATCAGTGTCTACATTTAAGAAGTGTCAGTATCCTTGTGATGTCCTTTACCCTTCTGGCTCCTATATGGCCCACAGAGTCAACTAGCCAGTTGCCATAGGGGCTCTCGTGACAGCTAGGGAGCCTGTGTGGGTCTCGCTTAGGTCCTCTGCATGTATGGTATGGAAGTACAGCTCTGTGTTATTGTGGGACTCCTAACAGTGGGAGCAGAGGCCGTCTCTGACTCCTTTGCTGGCTTTTGGGACCTTTTCCCTCCTACTGGGTTGCCTCATCCAACCTTAATATGAGGGTCTGTGCCTGGACTTATTATAACTTGATACACTGTGTTTGCTTGATATCTCTGGGAGGCCTGTTCTTTTCTGAAGGGAAATAGAGGAGGAAAAGGAGGAGGAGGAGGAGGGTTAGGAGGAGGATGAGAGGGAGGAATCAATCTTGAGAGGAGAGGAGGTAGGGAGGGACTGGGAGGAGAGGAGGAAAGGAAGCTTTGGTGGGAGGGAGAAGGGAAAGTAGTAAGACATAAAGAAGGGTCAAAAGTATCAAAAAAAAAAAATCAGTCTGCTCATGCCAGAGGCCTGGAATATAAAAAGCTATGCTGACTAATGACATGCAACTTAGAATTCGTTTTGTTCATCTTCCTTGACATTAATATCCTTGTTGGTGAAATGGATTTTCCAGGAATCCATATCTAAGTATTTTCATGTATATTGAATTCTTCAGACAATTCTGCACACATTTTAACCAGTTTCTTGGGTCAGTGTGTGTCTCTAAACACCAATATTTGATGAGGGAGATGTAATTTTGATAGAGCTGAGAGGAAAACTCTTGATTTAGGGCAACAAGACCTCCCAGCAACATAGAGAGGAGCAAGCTAGATCTGGATTGGTTGTTTGTGATGTCTGAGATTCCTCTACTACCTGTCTCTACATGTAAATTCATTAATTTCAAAAAAGATAAACCACAGAAAAAGAATTCCATTTAATTATGTTTTATTTTATTACCTTACTAGAGCATTTTTTATCTTTACAAGTAGAAATAGTAATAAGTTGACCAAAGCTGTAACGATTTGTTGTAATGAGGTACAACCCTGTTATGTTCAAGAGCTCATTCTGCATGACCTGCTGTCTTGAATCTGCTTCATCAAATTTCCTGCCCTTGTTCCATTGGAAAACACTTCAAAATTACTGTAAATGGTAAAACAAGAACCTCTCAATAGGGAGGATGGCATTTCCTCACTGACTTTAAATTCAAGATGAGAACCCATAAGAGATTTAGTTGTAGGAAGATTCAGTTCCGAGCATTTCAAAGCCAGTACCTCTGAAGCTAGCTTTTTAACATCTGGGATGTTCCAGGTCATTCTGAGTACTATTAGTGCATTACTTATGATAACAAGGTGTGAGTAAAGACTTGCGGGCAGATTAGAATGTGCTCCTGATGGCGTGTAACCCAGTGATGCTTTTGTTTATGACCATCGGTGACAAGCACATGGTAGCCCCAGAATGGCTCTACACTTAAGAACAAAACCCAGCAGGAATTCTTGGGAACAGACCCTATGTGTCAGCAGAAATAGATTACCTTCATAACAAGTTACTAGGGAGATGAGCAAATGTTGACTACTTGGCACAGCCAGGTGTGCATTCTTGTTGTCAGTGTGTGTGTGTGTGTGTGTGTGTGTGTGAGTGTGTGTGTGTGTGAAAGATTTAAGGCATACAGTGGAAGATGCTGGGGAGTTTTACAAATAAGAAATAATAGTACTAATGTAAGTAAACCCATGAGGAGCCATCTGTATCTGAGAATTCTAGAAGGCAATGATTGGCTTTGATTGAGGATTTATCATTTCAGCACGACACTGTAGCCATTTTGGGCAGTCTCATTTCTGAGAAATAAAAAAGCGTATTGGTCAACTGATTTGATTTTGTGTTTAAATCATCTTTGCTACCTAATGTGTTCATAGGCAGAAAGAGTTCCCGCAGACCACTAATCTTGGAAGATTAAAAACACATAAAAAAAAAGTTGTTGGCCAACTACCAGTTCTATTTTTTGATCAAGTAATTATATAAATACTTCAAACAGGGTTAATAAAACCGTGTTAATCCTAATGAACTTGAGCATGATTAACTGTGTTTATAAGGTAACATTGGTATTTAGGCCATTGAGTGTTATATATAATTCTGGATGAAGGGAACTAGAAAAACAAGCACTGCCAACAAGCAAAAACAAAACAAAACAAAACAAAACGAAGCCAAAAACCAAAACACCCCTTGTCCAGGAACTGATGCAATATTTTCAGGACAAGCAGACTTGGAAGCTCCTCCCTGTCCGCATAGCCAGAAGTAAAAAAAAAAAAAAAAAAAAGGTGTGCATGAAGAGATTTCTATTGTATTTTTTCTCAAGATGAGACCTTGATTTGGCTAAAGATGACATAATTTTAAAGCAATTGGAAATTATAGTCATAGCAAGCCTCTTCAAGAGCTTGTGAAAATATTCACCTGAACTATTTGAATTGACATGCCAATTACACCAGCATCTGTTTCAATTGCTTGCTTGGGGAGAAGTGGTTTTCCCATTAGGGAGCCAGATAACACTTAGTTAAGTTCTGAAAGCATGAAAATCTGAATATTATGAGGTATTAGGAAAACTCTTACCCATAGCAAAGGCAATGATTTATAAGCCATATAGTACATTCCTAGCAGGGAGATAAATTTTTTAATTTAAAATTTATAATAATCTGAATAGACAAAGTCTCGACTGTACATTTTAAGACATTCTCTACATTTCTGATGGATACATCTAGAAGTTGAGAAATGGGTCTCAACTTATCTTGAACATGCATTGGGTGGAAAGTCTATTTGGCAGTACTTGGCACAGCGCCACTGCTTTAAACTTCAGAGTAAAAAGTTCACATAACAAACACCCTAAGCACAAATATAAGCCACACACATTTTTAGAATTAGTCTTCAAAGGCTTGGCCACTCATTCAACGGAATCAGAGAAGGACACTACTTGGCACATTGGTCACGCATCTTCAGGAAGCCTGCATCTTAATCAAGCTCCCCTACATGCTCATTAATATTGTGACCACCAAGGAAAACTGGGACACTCTAGCTCCCATGAGAACCTCCTTTGCCAAGAAAATGAAGCGTCTGGTGAGGCTACCAGTTGGCTTCTGAAAGCTGCTTCTGACAGATTACTCCAGGGACAGTTTCCTAGCCCTTTACAAGTACCTCAGTAAGAGAAGCAAAGCCATCATTATCCTCTGAATGTCATTTGGGTAAGAACGTTAGCCAACACTGTGACCACAAAGCTGACCATGCTGTCATCGTTAACTTCCAAAAGCTCTCCGTTCTCTTATACCTGGTGCAGCTCCTTCAGTTGAGTGCCCCAGGAAATGGATTCAGTCATCACATTTTCCCAGCATGCCAGCCAAGTGACATCATCTGAGTCAGCTAGCTACCTTCTTCTGTCCTTCAGGGAGCACTTAGCACTAACTCTCGGGAGACATTTGTAGAGGGCTATTAGACTCTTCCAGCCTGTTTCTAAAGCTGAGATGCTTGACATACTAAACACGATCCTACAGGAGAATCAAGCTTCTTTTACCTTCCAAAAACCCACTGAAGTCCAGAGAAGCAACTCAATTTTGAGTGTTTGTGTATCTTTATATTTTCCTTTTTCTGTGCAGGCCTTCAAAAGGCACAAGGGTATGATTGTCCTTGTATTACCCGATACCCTGTGTTTCCTATTCACAAATGGTGTCCAGAATTATTTTCTGCCTAGCAATATCATCCATGTTAGGGCTCAAGTCATCCAAAGGAAACTTTAACCCACTCTGTTGCTATAAACTTCCTATAATGATCTTTACAGATCTAAAAAAATGCAGCCTTAATACGTTTCTTCACAACCAGTTCTGTTTTTTGTAGCTTGATGAGTGTAAAAGAACCTCACTGGTTCACAATGAACCCCTAAAGCAAAAATGAAGTCCTACAACAAAGGTGTTAAACTACATTGTTGACAGTGCTCAAGGTTATGTGCCATGGTTGAGACCAAGGCACCAATTAACAACTTGGCCATTGAAAGCTGCATAAATTCAGCCTTTGGGTGGATATAGGTAGGCCTATTTTTAAGGAACCACAGAATCCTTAAACTTCTCCATGTTATTTTTAAAATTATGTGAAGAACTATCTCTTTTATTCTGAACAATAAATTGAACAAGAGATGAAAGGCAAGAAATAAAAGAAGTCTGGGGATCTATAGCTATCAAGAAGAGGCAAGAAGTCCTGTACCCCTGAATTTTGAATCTCTCCATGACTATTTTTATCTATATAAAATCCACTTAAAAGTGAAATCATAAGAAGACCTGGATAGGAAAGAATGTGTGTGTGGGGGAGGTAAAATCCCAGAAAGAAGGATTAACAACTATATGGATAGACACAGTGCACACTGAGTTAATGATTAAGGATGCAGGCCTTGTAAGAATCAATTCTGACAGTGATCAGAACTTTGCTTTCTCCTTTCTTGGCTCTATTCATAAAGCTTTGTTCTGCCAAGCGGGACCTAATGAGGATGAGCCTCTGTGGCTGCCCCTGAGAAGCATGAAGGCTCCTGTGGGTCTGCACTGTGCAGGGATGAACAGCTACCAAAAGGAGATGTAAACTAAAGGTCGCCTTGAATCTTCTCTGAATGTTCAGGATTAGCACACTCCAGTGGCAGCTCAATTCTAGCGTCCCATGTGAGAGCCATCGTGGGCTCGTTTTAATTCAAAGTACAGATTAAGAAATGAAAGAATCAGTGTAGCTGATGTTCTCCAGCCAGAGGCTCTTAGAAAGTCTCCAAGAGCTGTATGCTATGATGCAAGCTGTTTGGGAATAGCATAACAGGGGAGATATTTGACTGTCACAGGGCATGTGTTGAAGACACCTAAATTCATTCCCTATATATCTATCTGCTAAGAAAACTTGGAATCTGTTCAAGCATCCTCCAACCACCAATTTTCTAAGATCTCTCCATTTCACTAATTTGAAAATGAAAAAATTGAAATAATGATACAAAATGTAAGAGGGAATCAAGATATCAAAGGAGGGTTTCAAAATTTCTAGTGTAGTAGCTAATTCTTGTTGAAATAAACAGGCCCCGGTACAGGGAGGGACTCTCAGTCAGAGAGCATTCCTCTCTGTGTTCTTTGCTCCTGTGGGAGGGACTCTCAGTCAGAAGAGCATTCCTCTCTGTGTTCTTTGCGTATGTGGTGCTGGTGACAGAGCCCAGGGTCTCCTACACACTAGACCAGCCCTTTCTAGTGGAGCAACTGCAGTGATGTTTTTGTGATTTTAAGAAATTTAGCTAAATGCATGGGATCTCGGAGGTAGAAAAACTGCTACAGTCAAGGCTGCTAGAGGTAGATTATGGCTTTCTAACATTTTTTAGAAGTATCAGGTTTACAAATTTCCATGGGATAAATATAAATTACCTGTGAACAACTACTCCTAAAAGAGATGCTTAACATATCCTAGAATACCAATAAGCTGGATGACATGACTTTATAATAGAAAAATAATGAATAATATTTTTTCCTTTTAGCCATACTTCAATCAGTAGTCCAAGGAAACAAACTATTAACAAGTGATTCACAATGCTTAATCTATTATTATATGAATATTATCCATTTGTGTTCCAGAAACGCTTATGTTTCTTGATATTACCATAATCTGAAGGACCTTTTTCTTCTTTCTGGGTGTCAAATATAAGGCTACACAATGGAGTATGTACATTATAAAATAAACAAAGAAAAAATGAAAGAAGGAAGTTTCTTATTTTATTTTTTATTAAATCTATCCTTTGACTGTTCATGCTAAGCTTCCACTCTGAATTTCTGAGAAGTGTCTCTCAAACTCAATCAGAGTTTTTGCAATTGTGTGTTTATTTTCTTCTCTAAAGAGGTAGTCTTTCTATCACCAAGACTGGCTGGAAGAACTCTTGTTCTTCCTGCTTCAGCCTTCTGAGGGATTACTCTTACAGGTTGCATCGTTAGGATGCACCCGGCTCTTAATTTTCTTTGAAAAAGAAAGCCTTTCAGTCAATGACTGTCAGGCATGCTCTTTCCACGTAGATGTTAATTTTACATCTACGTGCATTAGGAAAGAGGCAAGGACCTAGACCTACTGTCAACAAGAACAAGATTTGGGTAGAAAAATACATTTCAAACCCAATCTTAGACGGCTCTTCCAGAGAAGAATAAAGTGAATGATGTTGATACTTCACAAAAAACATGTCCCTCATGTGGTTTTCCTTGTAAAGCATTATTGGCGTGATGTGGACAGGGAGGGGGGCTTTCCAGATATGAATGGGATCTAGCTCCTGAAATCCACACAGATCCTGAGAAATCTGTTTCTAACATGGAATAACCACACAAAAATTATATGTATCAGGTATAGTTATTTAAAAAAGTCACATATATTTATTTAAAAATCCATGCTTGTACTAAAAGGAATAAACTCAAAACTGAGGTGTTATGTACACGCTTAACATAGTTCAGTTAAGGATTTGCACCCCAAAGTACAAATTGTTGCTTTTCTTTCCACTCCTAGATTAGTCACGCTAGATATATAGCCACTTTTAATAGCATTGTGCCATTACCAGTGACTTTAATTACTGTTTGGCAATCTTTATCTACTTACACCAATATTAATTAAATCCATCTGGGTAAGGGCAGGCTGGGGGTTGTTCCAAAATATGTTGATTGACACAAGCAAATCACAATCTTTACTGTGGCTTATTCTCTCAGACCCTTCTTTGCTGAGGACAAGGAATGAACACGATAATAATTCTACAAGTTAATTCTAAAATAGTAACTTAATCTCTCAGTCTGGTTCAGTGCCTACTGTTGTAATCAACTGACTCCTCAGCAGCAACAGCCCTTTCTCCTCTCACGATGCTGCCTCTGCCGGGCTTTCCTAACACATCTTCAAATTTCAATTTGTACTCAGAATCAGTGGGGCAAGTTTTAGAGAAACTCCACGAAACAGCCGTGCGGTGGTAAGCTTTAGGAAGCAGGGAGGCACCGCGCATGGAATTGAGTGTGCCATTACCCGCACTCCCATGAACCTGTCCTTCAGCACAATCCAGGAGAGCAAGAAGACAAAGGCTTTGTTGCAACAGAACAGAGCAGACACATCAGTGGCCGTCAGCTTCTTTAAAGCCAGTAAATATAGGTAATTTGTCAAAGTCCACAGAATAGAAAAAGGAGCAGTTCTTTTAAGAAAGAGCTTCAGTGTCAGGCCATCTTCACCAAAAATCCGACTGCATTCCCTAGGAAAGAAAAAGAGGTTGATACACAGGTACTATTGCCGACCCATCCCAACGGGCTGACTTGTCATGACCATTGTTAGGCAAGAGCACAGGCACTGGGGTCCATCCGGCATCTCTAGAATGTGCTGAGCCCAGGTTTGTCACCTGTCTGCTGTAGGAAGTACATGAGGAGGTCCTTGGAAAGAGCTCACAGCTGCTCCACACAGAGCAGGACCCTTTCTTCATCATATTCTTCTGAGTTGACCAGCCACTCTGCTGCCTCTGAAGGTACTCAGAGAAGCCTGGAGAAACTCCGACATGCGCAGTCAACAAAGTCACTAGCTACTGACAAAGCTTGAAGCTTTCCATGTGCAAAGGTGATGGGACCAAGATGGCTGCTGTAATGTAACTGGGCTGCAGATGGCTCCCAGAATCCTGTGAACAGGGAGCTTTTGTGTGTCCGGGAAGCCTCACATACTTTGGGATTTAATTACTCCCGGGACACTGCTTCTTTCTAAGATCTCTATTCAGTGACAAAATTTAGTTTTCTTAAGGCAGGGCAAAGAACATTTCTGTGACAACCCTAGAAAGGAAGTGTGAAGCTCAGGATGAACTTATGCTCAGTAAGCACGGTCCAGTTTGAATTTAGTTCATGAAAATAGTCATTTTCCTCAGTGAAATCTTTGATTTGTTTGATTTATGATTAAATTGGCTACACATCTTTTGGGGCCACTTTAATAGGCCATATTCAGACAGTAATAGCAGTGGGGTAGTGACAGTGCCTAGCTTCTGTGGTCTGAAAAAGACTCCTTTGGAAGTTTACTTTAATTGCAACCACAAATATGAACACATAATATTTACTAGACAGTCATCATTTGCCAGCATGATATTTTTAGAAGTAGTATAAATATCTTGTTCAAAGCAACATTTTACTAATATTTGGGCATATTTACAGAAGAATGCATTTTTATGACTCTAGACAGTACAAACAGTAGTTCAGCTTTTACTGAAGAGAGATCATTGTCCTAAGAGTACTTAATATATGCTAAGTCCAAGGGATTTCTACAAATGAAGTAGCCTCCTGTCTGGGGGGATGCTGGAATGAAAGAGGGAGAAGGGCTCTAAGAACAGGGAGCTGAGCTGGAAACAGAGAGTCACTGGGTAAACTCTGCTTGAATTTAAGCAGCTAAGGATGCTGGGGCTTCAGAAAGGTCAAAACTGTGTTACACACATATATGCACATATACAAACATGTGCATGCATGCACACCTTTGGCATGCATGGAATCCTGTCCCGTGGGTTGGTTTTCATGTGAGATAGATCCTTAAATCAGGAGTTTTACTAAAAGGAAGATGAAATTTCCCAAAGGGATGTTTTAACTTGACAGAGACATGACTTCAGTGAAGGGAATCAATAAAGGCCAAAGCCTTCAGTAAAGCACACTGAAGTCTCACCTATCACACAGAAAATCTAACGGCCCCTTTGCAGCCCTGCAGCCCCTGGTGACAGTAACTGGCAGCTTTGTACAGTGGGCGAACGACGGCAATGTTTCTGCACTGCCTCAGATTCAAGGTTTGTTCCTGGTAGGGTGGGGCATCTGCCTGGCCAGAAAGAAAGAAGGAGTTGAGAGTCCTTGGCTTACTATTTTATCCACAACCAGTGGATGCCTTTGTAAATAAATACACATTTACCAAAACACATGAAGAAAAACATTTGTTAAATGGTTTCTCTCTTCTTATTCCTGGCTCTGTGATGGTTCTTACCTGGAGACCATAGTCAGCAGATGAGAATCTCAAGTCAAGCCAGTGGGGCAGGGAAGGAACATGGGGATGGAGAGAGAGAGATATCCAAGGGCAAAGTGACCAAAAAAGCTGATCACTAGCATAGGTTGCTCTCTAGCTGGTCACATCATCCAGGAACTCAGTCTTTCCTTATTTCCCTTTCTACGCATCCCTCTCATTGCCGTCCACCTCCCATAGGTAACTGCTGTTGCAGACGTTAGAAGGCTTCCTTTTCCTCCTCCTCTATCCAAATTCCAAGTGACCTATGGAAAACTCTCTGCAATATAAGCCTTAGGTACTGAGAAATGTCAACACTCAAAGAATGGGTTATTTCCTAAGGAGCAACGAGCAGTGTGCCTCTCTTAGGGATGGTGGGAACAGAGTATCTGGATAAGAGGCATTGGCAGGTGGCACAGCTTGGAATGAAGCCAGAGGCTGGGGCAGTATTAAATTAATTATGCTCCATGTATAGTAGCAGATATTAGTTATTAAGCACTTTCTGTATGCCAAGTGAGCACTTTCTATATACCAAATGGTACTTTAAGCTTATTTCATCAGAGACTGCTGTATTTGACTCTCATTCTCTCTAGAGATTTTTTTCCCCCTGTTAATGAAGCATCTTTATTAAAGCTATAACAAATAATTTTCTTTCTCTGTAAATTTCAAATGCACCTGGGGCACTTGAGTTCTGGCAGTATTTAATTGGAACAACAGATTCATCAAAGTCCATTTCTAAGGGGACACATCTTATTACCTAGATTTGATACTTTATTGAAAATTCCTTTGATGTTAGTGATAATAATAAAAAAAAATATCCCATGAAATTCTTCCACGTTGCTCAGGATAAAAAACAGTGAGAGATCTTGTGCAACTGGAAAATTCTGCTTTCAGACTTCCACACTAACTCATGTCCCCCTGTTCAGGCTTGAAAGCTTGGGAGCCCCTTCTTAGCAGACGCTGTTAATGAGTCTGCAGGGAAAAGAGATCAAAGATCCAAGAGTTTTCTACCCATGTTTTGCTCTTATTGTTCTCACTAGAGAGCAGTCCTCTCACAGACAGTGTTCTCTGCTTCACAGTAAAAGTCTTTTGATTCAATTTCAGAAATTACCAGCTTTGCTCTACCTGAGCTGACCGACCGGTGGAGGCATCTTGTCAAGGTACAGAGTCGGCAAAGCTCAGAGCTAGTACGATAGGAGGGATGTGGGGGAGATGCGGCTCATTTCCTATGTTGCATATAGCCTGTTGTAAATGTCTAATCCTACACAGAGTAACACCGCTTGCTTCTCATGCTATACTCCCTCCTCTCTACACATTTTAATTGTTTTTATCACATGTGTATCAAACCACAGGAGCTTTGGGGAAGAACATGGACAGCATGCTATCTGGCACACAAACAGTTATGGGGCTTTTCTTTAAAAAAAAAAAAATAAAGAGGTAATATTTATTGTTTTAGTTTCTTTTTGTTTTTTTTTAATTAAAAATTTAGATTTTTAAATTTTTATATGATGATTATTTTGGATGCATGTATGTATATATACCATGTGTGCTCTTCGTACCCAAGGAGATCAAAAGAAGGCATCAGATCCTCTGGAAGTGAAGTTATGGATGTCTGTAAGCTACTATGCAAGTTCTAGGAACCAAAACCCAGGTCCTCTTCAAGAGCAACAAGTACTGTTAACCACTGGCCTACCTCTCCAGCAGTCTTTTTGTTTTTTTAAATTAAACATTGATGGTCACATAGAGAGAACTTGCTCACAGTGAGATTTCACCATTCCCTCACACTTCCAGATAGGTGACAAGAAATGGAAGTGTTTAAAATTCTAATCTCAGAATGTACCAATCATAATAGTCATTTCTTTTTTGTTAAGAACAGGGGAATAAAGAAGGCTTATTTGAGCTCCCGTGTGACACATTCATTGTCACTCTGGCAAAGATCAGGAGCCGTGACCTCCTGAGGACATCGGGATGGGCATTGTAGTTGCAGAGCTTGTTCTTCAGCTCTGGATTTTCCCTTTCTAGAGAAGAAACTGTATGAGTGTGTGTGTGTGCATATGTGTGCGTGTGTGTACATGTGTGTGCGCGTGTGTGTTTGTGTGTGCATGTGTGTGAATGTACGGAGAGGCAAGAAGACAATTTTGCCTGTCATTTTCCAGTCACCATCTACCTTTTTTTTGGGACAAAGTCTTGCATTGGCCTGGAGTTCACCAGGGAGGCTAGGCTTGCTGAGTTCACCAGGGAGGCTAGGCTTGCTGGCCTCTGAGCTCCAGAGTTTCTCTTGTCTCCATTTCCCCAGTGCTTGGATGACAAACATGCTAAACCATGCTTAGATCTCCCCCCCCCCTTTTTTTTTTGTTCTGGGATAGAAATCAGATCCCCCTGTTTGCAAGGTAAACACCTCACCTGCTGTAGTCCACACAAAAAAACCCACCAAAAACAAACCAACCAAAATAAACATGATCCAGACATTTCTTTTGTCTCCCAAGAGTGTTGTATGGAGACTGACATTAGCCCTGTCAGGTTACTGAGCACTCCCAAAGGACACCTGGCTTAGTACTGAACAAATACCAGAACCATTAGACAAGTAGGCTCACCACTACTACACATATTTACCAAACAGCACAGAGGCCCAAGTGTCCCACCAACTGATTGGCATCTCTTCAGGTTGCTCAGTGCTCAGCTTCCCATCTCAATAAGCAAGACAATTTCATCTGTTAAGGCATCAGAGTGATGGAAAAATTAAGCAAATGTTTGTGTAACAGCAATTAATTTTATTAATCTAGGGTTTTCTTCCTCTAGAGTTTAGGACAGTTTGAACACGTGACCTTCCAAGACAAATAAAAAAGAATCTGAATATAAATCATGGTTCTATTATGCACCACGAGCCTCAGGCCAGAATTCCAGCCTTTTGGAATTTGTTTCAATCTTGTGTTAAGATGGGGATACTGATACCACCTTACCATGATGATGGTGACCACCTAAGGTAAGGGACACAAGGTAAGGGGGCTGGTCCTGCTTCCTCCCATTTGCCACCAACCATAGCTCTCGCTTCTTTATTTCTACAGTGAACTCAATTTATATCCCAAAGAGTTAAGAATTTGCACATTTGCATAAAACAAGTTTTGAAATATCTCCAATAAATCATTGAACATGGAACCCACCTGAATTTTTTCATTGGCGACTGCTTTTCTTGAGCCGTGGCTAGATGGCCGGAATAATAGACTGGGAAAAACATAATGTTCCAGTTTGTTGAAAACCATGTCATGAAAAAGGGACAGTAAAAATTCTTGTAAGTGATTTTTACAATTTGTGTGGTTCCAACCCAAGATGATGACACTGACAAGATGATCAAGAGTCCCCAGATGGTCTTCAGAACCATGGACATGCAGGACAGGCAGCGAGCCTTGAGTCCGTTTTCTTGGCTGCTGCTCTCAGGATGAGTCTGTGTCCCTTCATCCCCTGAAAATAGGAGAGGAATACAGATGTGGAGGAGCAATCAGATGCGTCAGCTCCTTTAAGATGTGTGTAACTACAAGTCCGATTAGCATGCCAGAGGTTTTTTTTTTTTTTTTTTGCCACCATCAGAAGAGAACAATGATTCTCCCCAGAGTATCCTTTTTCTTTTTTTTTACATTTTATTTTGAGATTTGCTTTTTATTTTATAGGTATGAATTGTTTGAAGTGTGAAGTCTGTGCGCCATGTGTGTGCAATGCTGGTGAAAGTTAGAAGATGGTGTCTAATTCCTCAAAACTAGAGTCACAGAGAGTTGCAAGCCACCATGTGGATACTAGGAATTGAATCCAGGTCTTCTGCAAGAGTGGCCAGTGCTCTTAACTGCTGAGCCACTTCTAGAATCCCACCCCCAACTCATTCTTTCTGTGGACTTTATTTTGCAGCTTCCAGTGTGGATCTGGACCCTACCCAGTAGGTAAAGATGCTCGTGCATGTGGCGACTGTTACACTGTAGGTATGCTTTGCCTTTAAGAATATTCTATACCTCATCTTCTAAAGATCTGTGGTGGGCCTCAACTAACCCATAGGAATGTATTTGGGATTTGCTGCCCCCTTGCAAAAGCTCTAAGGGGCATCCAGGGCTCTACCAGATCTCTTCCTCTTCCTCTCTGTCTTTAAGACAGAAACTCGGCAATAGATAAAGCCACTCTTTCAGCCTAGGCTGGGGGGATGAGCTCAACTGAGCCAAAGTAGCCCCGTATCCACCCACATGAAAAGCCGCCAGAAGTAAATACTTGTTTTTTGTATTATACAGACATCTTTTTAAAATGGTACCAGATACCAGATGACTCTTAAACTGAAAGCAGTGTGTCCCAAGAACAGAGCAAATGTGACTATAAAAAGTCATTTCCCAACTTGTAACAAATGATTATTCAATGTGTTTCAGGAAATGCAGTAGACTTTGTTTGAATTTTAACCTTTCCTAAGAAAATCTAGTTGCAGTTTTCACATTAAAATAGTCAAAACTCTCTGGAGTTGGTAGCCATCACTGCCCTTCCTTGCGATAGAAAAAAATAAGTTAGAAATGACTTCATGTACCGCTCAGGAACCGAGAAGGAGGGCAGTCCCCCAGCTGAGATCCTACATGACAGCATCCTGCAGGGACACATACTTCTCTGCAAGGTTTTCTTCTGTTTCTAGGAACTCAGCTGAGGCTTGAGAGTTAGACTTGGAGTGGAAGAAGTGACAGGTGGGAGAACCTGCCTGAACATGTTCCCACTGCTTGATGAAGCAAAGCCCAACTCCCTCTCGTACCCCTGGGGCTACAGCCTTTACTGGGCCAACACTTTCAAAAAAATGATCTTTGAAAGTGAATTCTTCACTTTGGAATGTAAATGTGAACCCAGCACCCACTATGAAACTTCTTAGACTTATAAGTAGTACTGAATTCTCTTAGACTTATAAGTAGTACTGAATTCGTGAGGTCTTGAGCCACAGAGGTGAAAAGTGCTATTATCTGATGAATTTATTGAATACACTCTTTGGAGACTCTTAGATCTGGTTCTCTCCTCAGGTCTCAGGGATTCAAGGTGAAAAACCTGAGTCACACAGTCTGGTGAAACGCACATGACACAAGATGATAAGAACCAGTACGTACAGAGACAAGGTTGCATAGAGAAGAGAAACAAATGTGGCCAGGAGAAAGCTCCCTAACGCAGAGACACTGAAATGAAGCAGGAAGCAGGATTTAGCTAGTTCCCTTGACTATGAGCAGATCTTACCTGCTCTTGATAACAGTTCTTCAAATGTCCTATGATTTATGCAGAGAGGAGAAGGGAAAAGGAAGATAAATAAAAGTGTCAGAATGAGAGACTCTTGTGCCAGGAGGCCAGAAAAGAAGCAGAAACCTACAGACAAAAGACGTGAGGCTTGGGGTAAGACTCTTCAAGTGAGTAAAGCACTAGGTGCCTCTGTTCTTAGCACACACTCGGTCTAGGCTTCATTCGTATAAAAGCATCTATTCATTAGCCAACAGGACTCTAGAAGAAGCCTTTTACTCATCTTCCGGCCCCTGTTTTACTCCCCACCACCCCCATTACATCTCACAAACTGTCGTTTTTGTTCATTAAAAACAGTTTCTTAATATTCTGCTTTGTTTGTTTTCTTTAACTAGTCAGTTATTTTGAATGATATATTCTGCTGTTGTTTTTAATGCTGGTTGAAATTTGAAAGAGATTTTAGTATGTTGCCAGCCAACCTGAAGGGTCAGATAGAAGAGCTTTGGGAAGACAGACAGAGGAGGTACAGAGGGGCTGAGCATGGAAGAACCCAACTAGAGTATCTGATGTCGGACAGGGGGGGACACACTAGCCAGGGAAGATTCAGCAATGTTGGAAACTGGTGAACAAAAGCTCTTATATGGAAAGGAAAGTGTTAATTAGTATCCAGTTTTTCTTTTTAATTTCTGTTTTGATGAGAAGATCGAAATGAATATGATCATTAGGCTTTAGAGTATTCTTTGAGACAGGAAACAAAGGTAACCAAGACTAAAAACTCATAGTCCGTAGCAGCAACGGATGAATCCAGTTGCATTAAAAAATTAACTTTGTTGGGAAGCTCAAGGACATGGCTGAGATCTAACTAGCAACCAGCAACCCAAGAGCTGGCCAGTGGTCAGGTGGATGTGAAGAAAGCCTGAAGGTTTTACATGATCAGAAAATGGTGATCAGTTAAGTGCCACCCAGGAACTTGGGAGACTGGATTGGTGCCAGGGAGTAGTAGTCCTGACAAGAGCAAAATCATGGTCTGATTTTGATGAGTTTTCATTTCCTTTAGATTGGACAGAGTGTTATCCCTGAATCCCAGAGCTGAGTTAAAAGCTGGGGTTTGGCACCTGAAGATGAGAAAACGAGCTACCCTGTAAATTTCATCAAAGATGATATCAGAGTCAGAGATGATTATGCCATAAGTTTTCCATCGTAGGCTTTGGAGTTTGGTTTCCTATGACCCAGTCTATCCCTAATAACTTGCATCTTCCTTTGCCTGTCTTTCCTTTTCCCATTTGATTAATCCTTCTTGCCCTCACTCATAAGAGTCCCCAAAAGATTTCTGCCTTCTGTGCCCAAGGCAATGTCTTCCCTGACTGTTCCAGAAGGCTAAGATGCACTGCTACTGAAGAGAAAGTCACCCACATACCTGATCTGCTCAGTCTCTCGACTCTTCGACCACAAACTCCAGAGGATCCTCGGCTCTGAAGTTCAAGAATAGGAGCAGAAGAATCTTCTGTGACCGACAGAGGGCTCAGTTGCCTGCTGATGCTGCTGTGTGAACTGGGGCAGTTGGGTCCCGGTTTGCATCGAGTAACTGATGATCTGGAGGTACCTGGAGAGACAGAGTTCACAGCAGTATGAGAACTTCTGAGCAGCAAAGTCAGAAGTGACTTCAAGTTTCCTGACAGTCAAGTACATGACCAAGTCAGTCTCAAAGGACTCCTTTCTAAGCTGTAAAAACACCCCCTTGAAGAAAATGCACATAGGCAGGCTCCCAGTCTCTAAGAGCCTTTTTTGATAGATTTGTTAACTAGAGTTGAGTGTTAGAAGATGATGTTTGGGCAGGAACTTGCATTTTGTGATGAAACTGTTGACAGAGCCAGTTTCTTTAAGGAAAGGAAAGCATTGTGCTATATCTGCTTTCATCCCTTTCCTTCCTTAAGTGGCAAAGTTGCCAATAACATCTCCTATCAAGGCTCACTTCATGCTTTTCTACTAGTTTCACAGCTAAAGTCCAGTTTCACCCATAGTCTTTATCCAATTGGGTAGGCAAAAACTCAGCCCCATAGCCGCACACTCTTTTTCTGATTAGTGTTCTTTGTATCCCCAGCACAGGATGGGCTTCATGGGCCTGTGATGAGCACAGTTGTGTAGGAACTGTGCTCAGAGAGGCCCAGCCCAACAATAACTGCAGCTGAAGCCTCCATTCTCCAGTCTATTAGCAACATCATGAGACAGACACAGGTGCATTACTATTGACCAGACTCCAGTCTTCATTTGAAACCCACTCAATTTTATCACTAATGTTCCTATTCTAGTATTACATCTAGGATGCCGTATTACATCCAGTCACTGTATCTTCTTAGCCTCCTGTGGTCTGCTATGGTATCTCTCTTCCCCTAGTTTTAAAAATTTTTGAAAATTTTGAGGAGTGATGATAGTTTTGTAGAATTTCCCTCCAGTGAGATTTGTCCTGTGTTTTCTGCATGATAATGTTGGGGATATGGGTTTGGGATGCAATGGAGAGATGGAGTAGATACTTTTGATATGTATGCTAAAAGTATGGCATGTATGTCTGCTACCAGTATGACATCCGTGATAATGATGACCATGGGCACATGGCTGAGGTAGGATTTATTACGCTTCTTTATTTTTTTTTTTAAACAGAGAACATTTCTTTTAAAATTTTATTTATTTAATGTGTCTGGGTACTTTGGCTGGATGCACGCATGTTTGTGTACCACATACATGCCTAGTGACTGTAGAAGTAAGAAGAGGGAATTGGAACCCATGGAACCTGAGTAGATATGGTTGTGAGCTACTGTGTGGGTGCTGGGAATTGAGCCCAGGTCCTCTGGAAAAACAACCAATGCTCTTAACTGTTGAACCATCTCTCCATCCTCAATTCATCAGGCTTCTTGATTTCCCTTCTTTTACATGATTTCTCAGGCAGTGAATAAGTCCTGTCACACTAAGGGATGAAAGACAGAGGGTTGAAGCTACTTTGTAGAATGTTTTTCCTTGGCTATTTGAAAGTCTTTCACAAATAAAAAAAATTATTTCTTCATTCTTCTATTTACTTATCCAACAATTTATAGTGGTGTGGACTGTTATACATTTATTTTATACTTTGAGTTATAATCAAACCTACATTGTTGATTTTTGCTCAAACTATTCAACTTGAGCTTCCAACTCTCACTGACATGCTTTCATTATATTGTTTATTTTTAAACTCTTTAAGAAACTCCTCTTAGTACTGCAAGTTTCTCTTTCTGGGCTTGCCTTTTATTTTCTGTCCCTCTCTTAGAAAGGGTCCTTTTTTTCCTTGAAGAATGGTGTTTAGAAACCAGTGTTTCATTGTGAATGAATCCATTGTTACTGGCTTCCTTTGACTTTGAGCCCTTACTTGTCAGAGCTTGAAAATAGTGTGTACACATGTCATGGTAAGAATATATGTGTATGTGTAAAGAACCCTAATCATACCTGTATATATGTGCCCTACAGTTTATATGGTTTTCAGAATTTATGTCAGATATTCTATGTACCACATGACCTTAAATAGCACTTGTTCCTTCCAATAAGGATCTACCAAAGTGACTATCAGAATCAACTTAGACAAGTATATATCAAGATGGAGGCACAGCTCTCTTTAATCTTTTGACTTTTGTGTTTGCTCTTCATGGTAAGGCATGAGTTCCATTACCACCCGTGGGAAGCAGAGCATCTTTCTCTTTGTGCTGCAGTAGTCATGTCTTGATATGCTTCTTTTAACATGGCAGAAAATATCTAATGAAAACTGGAATCTTGAACCACTAATGACCTCTTTATGTAATTTGGCTTTGGATTTATTGTGGTATATTTTAGGTTGACTGCTATGAAAATCATTAGACTTGCAGCTGAGAGCTAGCTGTGTCAAGGAAAAGGGAAGCTTACATTCTTCAGCTTTCAAGAGCTAACAAGAATTAACCAGAAGAGTGTAAGTGCAGCCTTAACTCATTGTTTGCTTTGTTATTCAGTGATGTCTACCAGTTTCACTTTGTGTTCTTTCCCTTTTATTTTTCTTTTTTAATCCTAAAGAATGAATAGAGATATCTAAAGATTCAGTTAGCTGTATCATCTATTACTATGTGTCCCAAGTTGGCCTGACTAAAGTGTATTCTTTAATAATGAATTTAAAATGTAGAGATAATTAAGAATCTACAGAAGGATCACACACTGATATCTCTACTTAAATCAATGCCACGTGCTAAGAATTTTCAGGGTCTTGTTTTCATATCTAAAATGTTCACTGAACATTGTTCAGAGATGTTTCTAACTGAACAGTGTAAGTTTGGTGGCAAGAGACAGAGAATCACATGCTTTTAATGACTGAATCTTTTCCAAAAGGGTCTTCACAGATACTCTGTGGGTCTTTCAAAATCACCTCTTTTAGACTGAAGGAAGGACAATCCAGCCTGATTTAGCTGCCTCCTGAGAGGCTCTGACAGTACCAGACTAACACAGAAGTAGAGGCTCACAACCATCCATTGGACTGAGTACAGGGTCCCCAATGAAGGAGCTAGAGAAA
>NW_022196915.1:36038422-36060071 GCF_008632895.1 Mastomys coucha
GAACAACAATATGAACTAACTAGTACCCTCAGAGCTTCCAGGGACTAAACTACCAACCAAAGAGTACATATGATGGGACTAATGGCTCCAGCAGCATATGTATAGTAGAGGATAGCCAAGTCGGTCATCAATGGGAGGAGAGGACCTTGACCCTGTGAAGGTTCTATACTCCAGTGTAGAGGAATGCCAGGGCCAGTAAGCAGGAGAGGGTGGGGTGGTGAGCAGTGGGAGGGAGGAGGGAACAGGGGTTTGTTTTTGTTGTTATTGTTTTTTTTTTAAATTAAAAAAAATTTTTTTTGGAGGGGAAACTGGGAAAGGAGATATCGTATGACATGTAAATAAAGAAAATATCTAATAAAAAAATCGTCTCTTTTATACTATGTGGTTCCATGGGCTGTGCCTCTTAATCATCTTTTAGGTTAATATTAGGGTTCCTTTTGTGCTTCCCCAGCCTTTTCGGTGGGAAGGAGGAAGTCTAGAAATACGCTGGGCTGCAAGGTAAGATGGGGTTGAGGCCATGATTGCCTAAATTTGGCAACGTATAATAATTAGTGATTTTGTTGGTTTGTGGTACAAGGCATCAAGCTCAAAGCATGTTAACACAGGCTTCACAACTCAGCTGTGCCTCCCCCTCAAGAAAGCAATAGGTTTGTACCCCATACAAATAATCTCTCTTTCTTTCTTGTTTTCCTTGGAAACATTAGATCCTGGCATTTGTGTCTCCATAGCACACAGCACAGGCAATTGCCAGCTGTCTCCTACTGCCGGCTTTGTGGAAGAGACCTGATGGTACTTCATCTCCTAGAGGCATTTTAGTCATTGATTCTAAAAAAAAGTGAATCTTAAGCTGTATGACCAGGCCTAGAGGCACACTAAGAGCTTGAGCCATGAAGCAGTCACTGCCAATGTTGGAAATAAAGATACTGTCTTGTCTTACATCGTCTTATACCAATCATATAATATAAAACCTACTATGACAAAAATTCAATATTTAGAATACCACTTGAGATGCAACAAAACATCATAAATAAATCACATCTACTTTCTAAGGCACTAAGTGCCTGGGCGGAAGCAGGGTTTGCAAATGCATGTATAATATTCACTCTAATAGGCTCCTAGGCTAAGCTATGTTAAGAGTGGTAGACAACAAGTTTCTCAGTATAGGGTTGGGTCATTTCTCTACTCTCTCTGTAAGACATGAGCCATACTAGTGGGGTTATCATGGGCCATTTTTTGAATATCTATCCAGGCAAGAGAATAGTTTTTATTTTTTTAATGATGGGGCTCTACATGCTCCCAAATTCAATGGGGGGGGGAGGCTCACCAGACAATTAAGTACGTATTATTAAGTAGGTTTGTGTCAGGGACAAAGTCAGACAACTGAAGGATACATTATCCATGCCTACAGGGAGCTCTCAACTCAGTACTAAAGTTAGACATATAATCAATTAACAGTAGCTTTATGTGAACTGTGGGTTAGAGGGGAGTGAATCCTGGAACAGGGAGGCTGTACGGTTACAGCAAAAGTGGCCCTAGAGAATGAACAATGCTTTCCCAGACAGAGTTCTAAGCTGAGGAGTGGGCTGCCTAGTTAGAAGAAACTGAACACAGGGATATATGAATTGTGTCCCATAGGGCCTAACAGTAAATGACCAACTCTAAGAGTTTGAGATAAGGCTTTCTGCCTTTACCTGTTCCTTGACATGAAGTTCTGCCAAATGGAATCAAAACAGCATGTAGTAGTTAAACACTCAGGCTGTCTAAATCTAGAAAGATATGGCAGGAATCTAGAACAGCAATATCCAAGTGTAGATACTGAGCCCAAGGTGGCCATGTGAACCTCTACCCTTCTGTCTCCTCTTCTGTTTGGATTACGTAGCTCACAGGGAGTACTCAGGAAGTACAGGTGATGGTGATTAACAATGAGTAGGTACTTTTAAAACATTGACTTCATGCATTAGAATCTATTCTAATTTAGGTTAGGAAAAGGGGGGAGTTTTCAGGAGTTTAGCAACCCAGGGACAGAATAGCTAAGATGTTCCTGACTCAGGAACATCTGGAACAGCTATGGTACATCTCTTCATAATGTTAGCTTTCCTCATGGTATCCGACTTCATTTTCTCTCATTTAACTGAGGCTTGTCATGTGCGCAGGAATGGCAAGCTTCCAGGTTTTCTTTCTTACAGCTTTAAGTTTAAGAGTGAAATGTAGCTGCCCAGAGTAAAAAAATAAAATCTTGAAGAAGTTGTGTGTATTTATACTGACTTCTCATCTAGCTCCATGGCTAGTAGTGCAAATATTGTGAAAAGCTCCCAGAAAAGATTGAGAAGTGCAAGGATAAGTAAGGGTTCCACAGGGGACCTACTCTAAGGAGTTCGAAGCCGAAGGAAAAGAAAGAATCTCAGCTACTGACTGCGTGAGGGAATTGCTGAACATGTTTCATGTAAGGTGTGCTGTTTGTAGATAAACATATAAGCCAAGGTGGTAAAGAATAACTAGGAAAAACGAAAGGCAAAGTGCCGGGGCAGTTTCTGTGCGAGCAAAGATGATGAGGAAGATAACAGACCAAATCTGCAGTTATCATTTGAACCAAAGATCCTACCACCTGCCTTTATCTCCTGTGGGCACAAAAGCCAAAGAAGCCCATGGCCTCACAAAATACTCCTCTGAATTGCTCTGTCAACCTTGTCTTAGCTTTCCCTAGATCATCAGATAATGAGCATGTGCAGATCTGGTGCTAGAGAGCATCAATCTCTTTCCCTCACATCCCCTTACCTGCTCTTGCCTGTTCATTATCTACCTAGAACATTAGATTCTTTGGTGGATGATCCTTCTAACAAACTGCTTCAAATAATGTGTTAACTGAAACCAACTTTGAGATTTTCAAATAATTTTTGATGGATGGAAAAGCTGTGATATTTTTCATGAGGATGTTAGAGTCAACAAAGAACACTGAAAACAGGAATAGAATCCTATACTCTTTCTTGTATTTGTTGGCAGTCATAATTATCTGATGCCTCTTCTTACAGTAACATATAACGCTTCAGCCAAAGACTAGGTAGAAAGCTATATTTCGTTAAAAAAATCATTTGTGTGCTAATGAGTTGCTTAAAAATGCAAAGTGCCTTTGGAGAAGAAGTTTGGTTCCCAGCACCTAGGCTGGGCAGCTTACAACTGCCTGTAACTGAAGCTCCAGGGAATTCAATGCGCTCTTGGGACCTCTGCAGGCACCAGCATACATACCTACATGTACATTGCAGCACACATATACACATAATTAAAACTAAATCTTAAAAAGTAATTTGTGTTGAGTTTCATAGACAAAAATAATATCTGACTGTAGTAGGATTATTGTCATCAGTATTGGCTGACATTTGTAAAATTTTCCTGGTGTTTGCCTAAGGGTTCCCTTGTTCTTAGGTAAATACATAGTATTAAGATTATTGAAAAGAGTTATCAGTAGGTGGTCCATGCACAGGTAATACTACAACTTTTCATTTTGATCTGTCTTATTTATTTATCTATTTACTAATTATATTTGTGGTACTCACACTCAAATCAGGACCTTGGGCATGGCAAGCCAATGCTTCTCCTACAAATCACATTTCCAGTACTGTGTTCTGTAAGAAACCAAATGTTTCATCCCCAGCCCTAGCCTTTATGCTTGTCATGTGCTCTTCATTTCTTATAGCTGGTGATTTTTATTCACTTTATTATTATGTTTCAACATACTATTTTTATTGATTATCCATTTATATAAATCAATATCTTGTTAAAATATCTGCTATTTATATCTTTATAATTTTTGTAGGTCTTACATATTTTATAATTAAAAAATTAAAACCTTTTTTGATGATTCCTTTTTATTTTATTTTTTAAGTGCACTGGTATTTTGCTTGCATGTATGTCTGTGTGAGGATGCTGGACCCCTAGAAATGGAGTTACAGACACTTGTGAGGTGCCATGTGGGTACTTGGAATTGAACAAGGGTCCTCTGGAAGAAAAGCCATCTTAATCTTTAAGCCATCTCTCCAGCCCCATTTAAGAAATTTGTTTTTTTTTTTAAAGTCCTGTTATTGTCTTATTCCAAATGTGAAGTGACTGAAAAAAATCGGTTTTCAAGATATGTATTTATAAGATTTGTGTACTTACACATTAAAAAGATACTTTTAAAATTAATTAATTTTTAATTAATTTTTATTTGCTTAAAACTTGAATGTGGAAGAAAAATCAATAGAATAGTCCTTCTATACACACACCATCCCTAAAGCTGTGCTTATTTATTCTGTCTAGAATATTATGTATCCTGTGTATCTACAGTTGAATTTAATACCAAAGAGTTAGCACTGAAACTGATTTTTATGACAAAAAATAAATGTCTAGCACATGATTAACATCTACTGTGTACCACACCAAGAAGCTTCTCATACATGATCTCCAGGCTGTTCAAGAACTCTGCAGGATTGATTTTACTATCTCCATTTTACAGATGGGGACAGTGAATCTCTGACAGCTAAGGCAAACATTAACACTTAGTCAAAAAGCACATCTTCTCTAGTGTAGTTTCCACTTCAGTAAATCAGTTTTATTAAGCCACTTCTAAACACGAGAAGCTGATGATCTTGTTGGAAAAATGACTTGAGATCCTTTTCTACCTGGGTCTTAGATCCTAGTCATTGGTAAAAAGAGTCAAGATTGGATAGAATGGAAGCTCAAAGGAGCTGCCAACACAGCTAAGGTCTGGATTTTCACAAGCTAGGCTTGCTTCTGTGAATTGTCTGATTGCTTTACATTAGGTGACACACTGGCTTAGGTGACACACTGACTTTCTTCTATAGTGACTGGGCCTTTGATTCCCCTCTGCTGAAGTCTTCATTTCCTTATAACCTAGACGAGGTTGCTCACATCACATAGGGCTATATGTATATAAAGGGACCTGCAATTCTTATATGCCTTATTACCACCCTCATTCAATGTCACCATTGCCCACCAACCTGGGCAAACACTTCACTATTGGCTCTAGGAAACCTCCATTTACAAATTCCGCCCCCTGCACCTGTCAGAGTCAGGAGAGCTGGCCCTGGGGTCCTGAGAGAGGGTGAGCTGGCCCTGTCCCTTGAAGGCTGCAGCACTCAGGAGAGCAGGCCCTGAACTTTGCCTGGGCAACACAGTGGCACTGGCCCTGGGGTCATGAGAGAGGGTGATTTGGCTCTGTCCCTTGAAGGCTGCAGCACCCAGGAGAGCAGGCCCTGCACTTTGCCTGGGCAACACAGTGGCACTGGCCCTGATGGCAAAGTCACAGGTGAAACAACTCCGAGGGTGTGAGAACAAGAAAACTGGTCCAGTCCCCAGGGGCTGCAACACTTGGTAGAGTAGGCTTCATGCCTTGACTGGACAGGCAGCCCAGTGGAGCTGACTCTGAAGGTGTGGGTGAAGGTCAGCCAGCCACACCACTCTGAAGGTGTGGGTGAAGGTTAGCCAGCCCTGAGGACATGAGAGCAGGAGAACTGAACCTGCCTCCTGCTGATGGCCACATCGGGTGACCTAGCCAGAGCAGAGCTGGGGAGCTTGCCCTGGAGGTGGGGATAAGGAAGATTTGGTGGGATGATCAGCTTTACCCAGGCCCAGATCTAGGTCTCTGAGATGGCTCACCCCCAAATTTCTATCATCTATGAATGGTTGGGATGCCTGAAAGGCCTAGTTCTGTTGATCCAAAGCTGCAGGATCTACATGACACAGGGCAACAGCAGAATGACTGGGAGCAGTCGCCGTGAGGATCCAATACTGATGGGGTCACAGAGGCCAGAGATCTTGAACCAGACCCATGGCTCATTGCAATGAAGATGAATGGAGAGAGGGGTAGACTGTGGGACACACTGTGATACACTATAGCTTACATGATGGAATGTTTTCTATGCTTTGTTTTTTTGTTGCTATTCATTTGTTTGTCTGTTTTTATATTGGGGGAGAGTTTGCAAGGGCACAGGGTAGATATGAGGGTATGGGGAGATGGGCGGGACTGGGTGCATGATGTGAAGCTCAAAAAAGAAATCAATAAAACATTTAAAAAAATTCCCCTGGAGGTCTTTTTCTGGAATGAACTCCCTTTCAAATAGCCCTGTTGAATTTCTTGATTGACCGGTTTGGCAGATATTAATAAAGCAGCCTCATCATTCATTATTAGTCCAAACCTCAGTTTCAAGAGATACCTGTGACTCTTGGCTAGTTTCTGTGATGACCTGGTCATCAGTGTTGATTGTTGCTTAATGTGAGTCTATCTGTGCCTTAGCCCTCTGCTAAAAGCACGGAAGAACAAGAAGGCATGGTGATTGCCCTCGTTTTGTTATGGTCCAGGAGGGGAAAAGCCAATTACAGAAGCAATTTTTGTAAAGTGAGCTAAATGCCAAGTGGGTGGAAAAGCTAGTCTCTGGGAGCCAATTCATAGCGCAGTCTCTCGCCAATGCTAATGGTCCACAAATACCTTCTCCTTTAGGAACTGGGCTTTTAAGCCAGAAGTCCATGTATCTGTTCACAGACTATTTATGTCTTTCTCATGAGCAGGGGACAAAAAGGGCAGAAACACCTGCTAGGAAAAGAGCTAATGTTGCTCACACACACATCAATCACCTAGGAGGAAGGCCACACTGAAGCTGGCAGACCAAACTGCTTAGGCAGTTCGTCTGTGGGTTAAGATATGATAGAAATAGAACTGGATTGCAGTTTTGCCACTGAGGACAACTAGAAAAGCCAAACAACCAGCATTAGGCCATATTCATAACTGTTATGGGCACCTACATGTACCAGGTAGGTAGGCAGAAATAACCCTTGATCCCAAACTCACTTGACAAGTCCCTGTCTGACACACATAGAGACCTTGTTTTAGTTTTAGTTCCTGTTGCTATGATAAAATATAATGACAAAACCAACTTAAGTAGAATAGGTTCTTTCAGCTGTCAGTTGCAGGTTAAAGTCCATGCCAGGGAAATCAAGTCATTAGGGGCTTGAAGCAGCTGATCACATTATATTGGTGGTCCAAGGAAGACAACATGTCATGTAGTCCAGAATACCTTGTCCATGGGATGGATCTTCCACAGTTAAGATGGGTCTTTCCATATCAATTAACAATGTAATCAAGATAACCTACCAAAGGCATGTTCAGAAACTTGTCTACAATGCAATTTTGGAGTTTTGTCAAGTAGCAATTCTAACCATTAGAAGAATCTTCCCCACTTAGTGACACCCCATTTTCCCATCAAAATATATCTCAAACCAACTATCTGGATCCTGTGTCCATTTCAGATATGTCACTTAAGTCATCTCCCCCACCCCCAAATTATTCCATATCTGTCCATTTCTCACATTGCTGAGTCTCATGAATCTTCCAGGAAACCAAATCTGATTATTCTATTTCTGTGCTAAGTCCATTCAAATGGCAGTGGGGGATTATTTTGGTTATATTGTTAATTGATGTAGGGAAACACATCTTAATTGTGGACAGGTCCATTCCCTGAGCAAAGAAGGAATATAGCTTAGTGGTAGAGTACTTGTTTTACACAATCGAAGGCCTGTGTTTGGATGTCTGCAACCCACATGGAAAGCTGGGATGATGGTGTGTATCTATAATCTTAGAGAATAAAAGAGAAGATGTGGAGAAAGTCAGACCCCTGGAAGTTCATGAGGCAGCTAGCCCAGCTTATTAGGTGAAATTCTAGGCCAATCAGAAAGCCTATTTCAGATAAATGTGGAAGGCACATGGAGCTTGACACCCGAGGTTGCCTTCTGACTTACACGCTTGTGCTGTGCCCACATAACCTGCACTCACATAGACACACACACACACACACACACACACACACACACACACACACACACAATTAGTTTTTGTATAAGACAGTTGAATAGACAAAACACCATTGGCAGAGCTAGAAGGAACTGCTCTGAAGAAGGATACTTAACATGGTTTTAGACAAATAAATATATGAGACTCATCCATAGGAAGATGACTGGAGGACAACAAATATTAAATTTCATGAGACACATATGGGGTAGGACATCAAGTTGAGAGTCATAGCATTTTAACATATGACAGTAGCTATGGGAACAGCCATGAGTTGAACAATGCTTTCTTTTTCTTTCCAAGCACATGTAGCCCCTGGTACCTGAGAATGTGACTTTCTTCCCAGACAATAAGAGGTAACCAAATTAAAATGAGGTTATAGGGCTGGGCCTTATTCCACACAACTGATGCCTTTATTAAAAAGAAATACTACATACTGTACTTGGAGGGAGACCACCACTTGAAGAAGAAGGAAGAGATATGACTGATGCTTTCATAAGCTAAAAGATGCCCAAATGTCCAGGAAACCATCAGAGGTTTAAGTGTGGTGGTTTGAATATGCTTGGCCCAGGCTGTTACATTATTAGGAGGTGTTGCTGGAGTAGGTGTGGCCTTGTTGGAGGAAGTATGTCACTTGGGAGGGTGGACTCTCCTTCTACCCACGTGGGAGCCAGTCCTCTCCTGTTTGCCTTCAGAACAAGATGTAGAACTCTCAGTTCCTCCAGTGCCATGCCTGCCTGGATGCTGCCATGTTTCCTGCCATGATGATAATGGACTGATCTTCTGAAACTGTAAACCAGCCTCAATTAAATGTTTGCATTAATAAGAGTTGCCTTGGTCGTGGTGTCTCTTCATAGCAATGGAAACCCTAACTAAGACACTAAGTATGAGGCTTTGAGCAATGGTCTCTGAAGAAAGTTAACCCTGCCAATAGCTTTACTTCCAGGTCAAGACATTCAGCTTTTAGAACAGTAAGACACTATATATTGGCTGGTTAATGTACTGAATTTGCATTTTGCTATGACATTTCTGGTAAATTAATAGATAGGTAGATGAGGCCTCTTAGGGGAAAATGTTAACTGATAAATGCAGATGAGCAAGGCTAAGACCTCCCAGAAGCCACAAGGTAAAATGGTGGCTATATCCATTAGTTTTATGTTGGTGTCACACAGACTAGTGTCTTTTATGAAGAGGGACTCAGAATTGAGAAAATGCCTTCATGATATTGGCAAATCTATGAGGCATTTTTTGATTAATGATTGATATGGAAGGGCCCAGCCCACGTGGGCAGTGCCACCCCTGGGGAGGGGTGTATAAGAAAGCAGGCTGAGCAAGCCATAGAGCAATCAGTAAGCAATAACATACCCCCACGGACTGTGCTTCGGTTCCTGCCTCAAGGTTCTTCTCTTGAGTTCCTACCCTGCCTTCTTTCATGATGGACTAAAGCTGTAAGACGAAACATGCCCTTTTCTTCTAGGTTGCTTATGGTCATGAAGTTTATCACAGCAACAGAAACCCCAACCAAGACAGCAGCAAACCTGTGAAAAAGCTGCCAGAAGGGTCAGGGGAAGGGAAGTGTATTGTGTAAGGGTATAGAAAACAATAGAATAGAACAGGAGAAGGTGACTGTACACAGACAGTCTTTAATGGCGTAACAGCTACTGTCAGTTTGTAAAGTACACTGTTAGTAGAAAGGGTCACAGTTGAGCTGGTTAGAGATGAGAGGCACAAACAGGGAATGATAACAGCACACAGATGCGGAGAAATAGGAACCACTATTCCATAGAGCATATGGAGTTTTGAACACGTAGAAATTAAGTCAACCACAGAAATCTTACATGTAAGTGGATGAAAAAGTAGATGCGTGGGTGGGTGTTGGGTGCATAGCTGGACACATGAAAAGATAGCAAGTTCTAGGAAGGTCAGGGAAGCTTTGTTAGAAGGGTAATTCTCATCCATAGTGCAAAAACTTATGGAAGTCATGTACAGTTTTGTGATTTAACAGGAGACAAGATAGACTGATTTTTAACTCCTTTAACATTTTTCTACCTAGAATGCACGGGAGCTGAGTTGGCATTTTGTCATCTCCTAGTTCCCATAGCTATTGCAAAGCTTTCATCAAAATCTCTACCACAAAGATAATTTCTTGGCTGAAGATGAGGGGAAAAGATATTACAGGATTTGTTCTGTTCCTTTGGTAAGCAAACAGGGGTAAATTATCTCCTGGGAGTACTGTAGTCAGCCATGTGAGGCAAATTACAGCAGCTAAGCAAGTGTTAGGATGCTTAATGTGCCGTTACTGACAATGAGTGTAATATAAAGGTTTCCTTTTACAGTGTCATTATGCATGCTGTCTTCTTGAAAGCTTACATTTCTTTTCTAGAGTAAAAGATTTCTTCTGATGTTCACACTGTCTAGAAGACAACTTAAGATTGCAATAATGGCCCTGAAATGAAATAAAAGATAGCATTCATATGATCTTTCAAGTTCCTTGAAGCCATCTCCTGTTCATATTCTCATTCTTCCACCTCCCTCATTAGGCTTGTGCGGCCTTGGTTTTAAATAATCAAGTGTCCAAGACTCTAGGTCCCATACCGTAGAGAGGAACAGCCATCTAAGATATTAGTTTTGAAGAGCAAGTGGGTCAACTCTGTCCTGCACACCTACAGCCAACAGGCTGATTTTCCTTGCTATAGTTGGCAATGTTGCTCACTTAGCTATGAAAATTTACTGATGGCTTTTGTGATGGTTTGAGTGAGACTGTGACCAATAGCTTTATGCATTTGGATTGGATACTTGGGCCCCAGTTGGTGGTGCTGTTTGAGAGATTATGAAACCTTTAAGAAGTGCAGCCTTACTGGAGGAAGTGTGTTACTGGATGAGCCTTGAAGGTTAATAGTTTCCTCATGCTTCCTGTTCTCTCTCTGTCTCTTCTTCATTTTTTATTTTGAAAATAATTTTATAAGACTTATTATAAAAGCATTGCAAATAAATAAAAACCCACACCAAAATTAACCAGACCCCAAATCTCTACAACTTTCTGCTTCCAGTATACAAGTACAATCAGCTCATATCTTATTTTTCTATTGTGATAAGACACCATAACCAAGTTAACTTATAGAAGATTCAGTTTACTTGAGCCTTGCTTACAGTTTCAGAGGGTACAGTCCATGATTATCATGGTAGTGAGTATCGCAGCAAGTGGGAAGCGTGACACTAGAATAGTGACTGAGAGCTAATATCTTGAGAAACAACTACAAGGACAGAGGGAGCATGGGGTACACACACACACACACACACACACACACACACATGCACACACACACACATGCACACACACACACAGAGGAAGAGAGAGAGACACACACAGAGAGACAGAGAGATAGATACAGAAACAGAAACAGAGACAGAGACAGAGAGATACAAGAGATACAGAGACAGAGACAGACAGAAGTAGAGACAGACCGAGACAGAGACCAAGAACAAGACAGTGGCAGAGACAGACAGAGAGGCAGGCACTGGGAATGACATAAATTTTTGAAACCTCAAATCCTCCTAGTAACACATCTCCTCCATTAAGGCCACACCTTCCAACCCTTCCCAAATAGTTCCACCAACTAGAGGAACAAGTATTGAAATATGTGAGCTTTCTGTGTCTTCAGGCATGCCATGCCTACCCCACTCTGGAACCCAAACTAAACTTTTTAAAGTTGTTTTTGGCCAGCATATTTTCTCATAGAAGCAGAAAAGTAACCAATACAGCTCCTTTGTGAACCCAGTGTTGAACAAAGCTCTGGCCTCCCAAGACAGTAAAAATCAAATTTGTGAATTAGAGCACACTCTCTTGAAGTAAAGAAGCAGAAAAAGGTAGGTGAATTATAATTCAACATGTAAAGTATTAATGTAATGAAAATTCTTGTTTCAATGGAAATAGGACTGCCAGACCCCAGGTTCCAGAGACTAGGAGAAGTTATAGAATCTTAGAAATGACAATAGACCCTAAGGGACAAAGGCTTCTTGAGAAAGTAGTCAAAGTCTGCAGGAAAACAACCTGATGGTTTCTTGTGTTTATGGCATTACCTCTGTCATTCAGATGAAACAACAGTAAGCCACCAACATCAAGAGTGTATGACACCAACACACCATAAGGTGGAGATTGGGCTATCAGAACAATTTGAGTTTTCATCTTTGAAATCCTCATTAAATATCTCCTTTCCTGAAACCTCATCCCACAGAACCACCCTCTCAGTTCCTCTCAGCTCAATGTTTACTGCAGAGGTTTGCTTGATTAGAATATGAACCAAAGTAGTATATGATGCCATCACCAGCATCAGCACCTAGTGTGACAAACCCAAGGTGAAGGATCCACATGAAGGGAAGAAATAGTGAATCTACTTATGAGCTCACCCACTCTTCCAAAAGATAGCTATACACCATAACAAGTACCCATCAGGCCAAATTGTTAAAGTGGACATGGTTTCATCTGCTAGGCTTATGGTAATTGAATGGACATATGGATCCAGCATGGGTAGACAAAGGCACCAACTAGAGAGTCTACATTCTGTGTATTATGAAGAAGGCAAGATGAGAGAGTGAAGAAGAGCAGAGCAGTATCTAGATAAGAGACCCAAGAAAAGTCTTTCTGAAGACAGAACAAATAAAATGGATCCTGAAGGGTAAGGAGAAGACAGAAACTGAGTGGCTAGAGAAGATGGCACAGCAATAATAGATTTATGTGTAGCAAGAGTTAAATGCACCAGTGTAGATGAAGTATAATAGATAACCGAAAAGCAAAGGGCAGTAATTTTGAATTTTAGAAGCCAGTAATTTTGATGGAAGAAGTGTGGACTCCTCATACATAGTTGTCCTCATTAGCATAAAAGGGCATGGGAGCAGGACCAGAAGTGAACCATGTGAAGCTGTGGGACAGAGATGTCCAGAGAATGAACATCTTAGAGAATGCCTTTTTGAAGGAATGAGAGAAATTGAGCCTGCAACAAAAGGAAAGAGTAGGCAGGCTAGAAGTAGACTCACAGAGGTCAGGAGAGAGTCCAGGAAAAGTTTCAGGAGCGGTAAAGGCCACCCACATCGCACACCAATGTTTCTGAGGATGATACTCCAACAAACCCAGAGACTGCTGAGAACCCAAGGCTTGCTCTGCTCTAGCTTAGCCACCCTGATCCTTGAGTATTGGTTGATTGTTTTGGTGGTCACATACTGACCAGGAACTGTGGCTTGCACCAGAGTGTTTCCTACAGTGTGTACCTGACTCAGCAAAGAGCAAAATACAACATTCAAAGTATACTTTCCATTGACTGTCTTGCTTTTAAAGTAGAAAGACTGCAAATCACTCACAAAATGGGACTATCTGCCCTGTCAGAAGATCCAGAGATTGAGGACGAAAGAAATAGCTCTTAGCTATGGCAGTCAAATAATACTGATGATTTCTGAAAGAAGCTATAATAGAGCAGAGGAGGGGGGAAGAGGATAGGGAGAGGGAGAGGAATGAAGGTAGAGGCTGGAGAAATTGGAAGTAATGAGGTTGAAGTCTAGTGAAGGGTTAGTCAAGATGTGTGGAAGAGTTTCAGTCATGGCGTTTCTGTAAAAGGACTACAAAGGGTGAATAATACGTGACTGTCATTTTCAGGCACTGGTCAGCAGATAGATCAAGAGTGTGTTCCCTAGTAAGCCTTCAACAGGTCAGCCCACCATGTCCAGTGATTGCTTGGGGGTGCCATTTGTCACTGTGGTGCAAAAAGCTAGAATGAGGTATCTCTGCACAGAGGAAACAGATACCAAAGACCCAGGTGGCAGAAGGAGCTAGAATTCATGAGCCCATTCGAGAGGGAAGAGCTGTGGCTTTCTAGCTGTTGCCAGCAGGTTTTCTGTCAGCTTTCTTTCTAGATTACTGTAGCACTGCTTCCCCCTCTAGGCCCTGTGACTATTCCTGGAAGCTCATCTTTGACTCTAAGACTCAGTGAGGTGTCATCAGTTGAAGATTCCTTGATCTTCTTCTGATCCATTACCAATTTGTACTACTCTGCATTATGATTTATGGTCTACTTGTCACCTCCCACCCACCCCAATTGAGTCTCTTGAGTTATAACTTGGATATTTTATTAGCTTTTCATGGACATTGGTTGAATCTCTTTCGTATCAGGGCAATACAGTGCAAACGTTCCTCCATCTTGTTTTCTTGCTGAGGCCTTTTCATGTTTAACCAGAATTTGACCTCCTTGATGGAGAATCCTATGTAGGATTACCCAGCACCATTCTATGAACCCAAGGTCCGGATGTCCTAGCTAACTTATTTTAGCTTCTATTAAATTGCCTGTGTGCACTGCTCTCCCATTCCTCTAGCTAATAGCTTTCCCTATGTTCTGCCAAACTGCTTTGCTTGCATGAAGGCCACCACTAAGCTCGTGACTGAGATGCCAGGATGTTGTTTCTGCCTTCAAAAGCACTGTTCTGAACACTTGGGGCTCTACCTATGTCCCTGAATACCCAGGTATAGTCCAGACCATCAGAAATAAATTGGCTATAAACTGTGTCTGAATGGTCATCTCTGGTGAGCTACCTGTAACATACTGGAAGTCCCATTATAATCCAAGAGACTGGACCCAGACACTTAGAGGCCCCCAGGATCCCCAGGAGTAGAGAAGAGTATGCTTGTTAGAGAGGGCTCACAGAGAGCAAATAACCTGAGATGTTCCACAGCCACAAGAAAATCCTCTTTGATTAATCACTGATGCCACTACTCAAAATAAAAATGTAAATCAAAAGTTACCTGGTCTGAACACCTCTGGAGTAAGTTTGGTCTATAAGAGGCTCACTCTGATTAGGACACAGAGGGGAGGCTGGATGGGACTGTAGATACTTTGTCCAGGATCTGTATATCACCAGACTCCCCTGGTCTGTTAAGGTATATGAATGTGTGGTAACCACCTCTTTTTTTGTCCTTACTGTGTGTCTCTGTATGACTGTATCCCTCCTGTGTGTCTTTCTGTCATTGTGTTGATTGAAGAAACAGATCTAAGATGGACGGGGGACTGAGCCATTCAGAGACCATAGCCACAGCTGCCTCTGAGGCAATGTACTGGCAGACTCACAAGCCAGGCCAGATGCCCATGCACTGTGGTGTCCCAGTACTGGTGATGACTATGGCCACACTACAGCTGGCTAACGCTGTTGTTGTTATAGGGCTTTCAGTGGCTCCTGAGCCACAGATGTAGCCACCAGTTCCTGTAATAATCAATGGCCTTGTTGTGGGTGAGACTTCCCCTCCAACCCTTGGCTTAAGACCTGTGCCTCCTTGTTGGGGACCTGAATGTTTTAGGTGTAATCAGATCACCCATGGAAACCCTAAGTGTCTAGCTCTTCTCTCAGCCTTGCCACAGGGAGAAGATAGCTCTAGAGCTGCATGCTCTGCTACCTGATCGAAGCAGCTGGGTGCACTGGGGAAGGGGAAAGAAATCCCCCAGTCCTACCTCAGGGAAAAGGGATGTTCAAATCTTCCCTGTTCATGGTCTATATGTTCTATGTCACTTTTTCTCAGTGACTTGGCTAATTGTATAATTGGAAGACCCAAACTGAACCCCTCCTTTTGTGGATGATAAGAGCTACAGGCTCTTATCCATCTGTTGGAAAATGTTTTAAGGTAAAAGGGTGTTGGGAGCTGGGTTTTTTCTTTCTTTCTTTCTTTCTTTCTTTTTTTTTTTTTAAGTAAAACATTATTGGGAGGAGTAAAAGCAGCAGAAGGGAGACCTACCAGGTAACTTGAGGTAATTCTGGTTTCTAAAGGATCTGATGAATCATCTGCTGGGTTTCTGAAAAGGCTCTGTGAGACATATACCAGCACAGTCCCAGATGCCTCTGAAGATCAGCCTTTTATCTCCTATGAACAGGAAATGAGACTTCTGGGAGGTGGTGGGCCAATGCCTGGGCCAAGTCTGCCTTTCAGCATGCTTCTTGGGGGTTCTCACCCTGCTGTGCTGAGGTAGGAAGGGAGGATGAAGAAGAGCTCGGGGGAGCTGGCTGCCAGTGCTCCAGTGTGCACACATGGGCAACTGCTTTAAAGCAGGAAAGGAAGGAAGCATCAAGGGATGATGAGTAAAGAAGGACGGGGAGGGAAGGGGAAGGAAAAAGAGTAGGTGATAGGAAGGGAGAGAGAGGGGGAGGGAGGAGGGAGGGAGAGAGAGGGAGAGAAGGAGGAAGGGAGAGAGGAGGGGGTGGGGAGAAAATCTGAAAGAAAGGCGACAGACCAGACAGACAGTCAGTATCTGTGTCTGTAGCCATGGTCCCTTAGCTGACCTTCTCAGGGTCAGCATTAGCCAGACCATGAATTCTTACTCTGATTGGGCTAACAGTGGCACTCTGTATCCTCATCTGCATGGCCATCTAAGCTACTGGTGTCTAGGAACAAATATGCCTGCCTAGAACAGGATGAGTCAATTTTTTTGGCTCACGTCTATAGAACCAGGGAATGTGATAGGTCAATACAGTGCAAAGGTTCCTCCATCTTGTTTTCTGGATGAGGCCATTTCATGTTTAACCAGAATTTTATCTCCTTGATGGAGAATCCCATGGAAGTTCATCCAACTCTATTCTACGAGCTCAAGGTCAGGATGTCCTCCTAGCTAACTTATATTAGCATCTATTAAATTGTCTATTTGTGCAAACCTCCCACTATACCTATTCATTTATCTTAGCTTTTGCCCAACTGCTTGCTTACATGAAGGCCACCCCAAGCCAGTGATTGAGATGCCAGGATGTTGTTTCTGCTTTTAGAAATCTTACGTTCTGGACACTTGGGGCTACACCTATGTCCCTGAATACCTGAGTATAGTTCTAGCCAGCTGGAATAAAGAGTTTCAATTGGCTATGAACTGTGGCTGAATCTCTGGTGGGCTCCCTGTAACACCTTTTCTCTTGGGGAAGAAAGAAAGATAATATTGTACATAATATCCATTTACTTTCATGTGTAAAGACTTAAAAATAATTCCACTACACAAGGTCTGTTTGTCAAATGACTAATAAATAAACAAACAAGATTAGAAATGTAATTAAGGATGAAGACTAATCATTATTATTATTATTATTATTATTATTATTATTATTATTATAGCACTTTTAGCTCAGATTGGCTTTAAACTCAACTGTGTAACAGAGTCTGGCCTTGAACTTTTGATCCTTCTGCCTCTGTCTACAAAGTGCTGGGATTATAGGCCTGTGCTACCATGCCTGGTATCAGTCTCCTCTTGTTTAGAATCCTTGATATCTCCATGAAAGATTATTGAGTGCTCACTACATATTTAGTAAATACTTGTGAAGTTGGGGTCTTAGTAGAAAAGTGAGCAAGCTCCAGATGCAATCAAGTGTCACCTCACATCTCTTTCTCTCTGAGAGGTAAGCACTTAATGAAGCTGCACAGACAGCTGCCGTCAGATCCTCATGAATCTGGGAGCTAGGTTTAATTCCAAGTGTCCAGAACACAGGGATGGCAGTGAGCATCTTTAATTTTAGCATTCAGGAGCAGAGGCAGATATATCTTTATGAGTCTGAGGCCAGTTTGGTCTACATAGAGTTTCAGGCCAGCTAGAGCTACATAGTGATGCCCAGTGTTAAAGAAAGAAAGAAAGTAAGAAAAAGGAAAAGAGAAGAAGAGAAAAAAAAAGAAAGTAAATCTGGTCCACGGGAGTGGGATTGTTTAACACTTTTGTTCTTGACTCTTGAGGAGCTGAGAATACTCAAATGTTCACTCTTTTCAGGAGGACTCTGAATTTCCACCTTCTGGATGGAGTCCATATGGAAGACAAGCAAAAAGGTCTGATCACCAGGAATATGCAACAGATCTGGCTCTCAAAGTCTTTTGGAAATTTTTAGTAGGGTCATAATATAATTTATTGTATGTTTGCCTCTAATAGGGGTTTAGATCAAAGTGACTAGAAGTCTTACTTATATCAAAAGAAAGTACCAATCATTCCATCTGGAAGATGGACTTTATTCCCTTCCAACTATTCTTTCTCTTTCCTGCAATGTGTAGTTTGGAGTCAACAAGCTTTAGTGTCTCCCTGCCCTGGAGTCCTGGTTTCTTTCAGGATCATTCTCAACCTAAGAAGCTTAGGTAAGCATCCAAGGAGATGCTTTCCTTGGACAAAATAGTCATCATGGACTTTGTTCCACCTGGGGTTGAGCACAATGATTATCTTTGCCCCCAGAAGCTTCTACAGAGCTTGAATGTGCAGTTTGGCCCAGCTCTGTCTACTGAGATCATAAATTTTATACTGGTTCATTCTGATCAGCCTGGTTTTAATGGTGGAATGCTATCTCCACCTCTCATTGGAGAGCAGGTTGTCTTCCCTCTTCTTGATTTATGTTGTTTTTTTGGCAGAGGGAATGTTGTTATAAAAACTCAGTGATATAGCATGTCTGGTGATTATTTGCAGAATAATATAGCACATGGACTTTTGGCTTTTTATCAGTTTTTACTAATTAAATTCTACAGAGAAATCAAGGCACAGGCAATCACTGACATGAAAACTGTTCCTTTTTTTTTCTTTTGAATCAATTGAGAATTCTGTGTATTCATAGACTCTGTGTTCACATCCACCCCAGACATATGGCTTTCTAGATGTGAATGCAATTCCACAGAGAAATCAAGGGGCTGATTGAGGTTTCACTACAGTTTAGCACCAAATTCCACTGGTGCATCCTAGTGCTGACATACTGTACATGTGTAGGAGAAAACTGTGTAAAGCAAACCCAGTCTTTAAGTAAAACAAGAGATCATCAGATCAAATGCTTTTGTGATTATTTTCAAAGTGACTGGTGGAGGAGAAGCAGGTTTGATTTAAGGAGGAAGCTGTTGGTAATTACTGGAGAGGGTCCTCAGAGAAACTCTTGGGTCTTTTCCAGCTGTTCTCAGCATTGACAGCCCACAGCTTAATTCCATTCTATCCATTCCCATCAAACACTAAAGCTACCACTTGATACTCCCAATCAGTATCACTTTTTTCCTTCAGTGATGACAAACACTTATTTTATCTCATAATTGGTAGAGCTGAGTAAAATTTTTCTTCTCAAGGAATAAAAAGAATGAAAGAGGAACAAAACAGATTTTAACTAAGGCCTGGGCAGGAGAAATGGCTGTGGTGATTTGAATGAGAACAGACACCACAGGCTCATATGTTTAAATGCTTGGTCCACAGTTTGGGAAGGATTAAAAGGTGTGGCATCATTGAAGGAAGTGTACCACTAGGAGTGGGCTTTGAGGTTTCAAAGGGCCACATTGTTCTCAGCTCTCTACTTCTCTCTGCTTCCTGCTTATGGATTGGATCTAAGCTCTCATCCACTACTCTAGTACCCTGCCTGCCTGCCTGCCTGTGTGTTGCCATACATTCTGACATGATGGTTAAGGACTTTAAGCCTTTGGAACTGTGAGTCTGCAAATTAAATAGTTTATTTTATAAGTTGCCTTGGTCATAGTGTTTTGCCACAAGGAAAGAGAAGTAACTAAGATAATGGCATGAGTGGGTATGAGTACTTGATATTGTTTCAGAGGGCTATGACTCAGTTCTCTATATCCAAACTGGGTGGCTTATCACTCACCTTTAATTCTAGTCCTAAGGGATCACACACCCTTTTCTGACCTCTATAGGTTCTTGCATGTATGTGGTGCACATATAGACAAACAGCCACACACACACACACATATACACATAACATAAACAAAAATAATATAAATAATTAAAAGAAATAGAAAAAGCTGAAATAGAATTGGAAGCTTAAAAGTAGTGGACTTAAAAGTAGTGTGTGTGTGTGTGTGTGTGTGCGCACGTGTGTGCATGTGTGTGTAATTACATCACACCACCATTTCAATGACAAAACCAGCTGTCACAGCAGATAAAAAATGGCATGTGAATATTCTGATAAAATAACCTTGAAGGAGAGATTTCAGCCCAGAACAACCCCCCAAATCAGATGGTTTATCAGCCACGAGAATTTAGTTGTTTTTTCAAACACATGCTTGAGAGAGATCTGTAAGAGAGTGTGAGAAGAGGAGGCTAAGATGAGAAATCACGTCAACTTTCCTGATTCACAGGTGTACAAACTTAAGCGGGCCCTGCGACATCATACCTGCTGGTGTTGCTTCTAGCTCAGTAGAGCTCATCGTCTTTGTACATCCAAAATAATTCTTCATCTTCATTTCCTTAAAAGTGGGTCTTCCCTACTGGGCACAACACTTTTCAGGAGATATCTGTGCAATAGAACCTTTCCTAGAGCCAAAGACGGTCACAAAAATCTCCCAAAAAAGCAGGAGGAAGAGGCTGAATATTTTAAGTATAAAAATGGCATGTAATCTGCTATCTTAACTACTTTAAAGACTGTGTTATTCAGAGAAAATTCAATGGGACATATATTAAATTTATTAAAGCTAATCCTAAAGGCTTTCATCAGAGGATGTGGCTTTTAAAATCCATCACACACATTATAAATCTGGTCATCTGGTAAAGCATGAAGCCTTACAGTGGTTCTCAACCTGTAAGTCGAGGCTTGTATGTTTAGAGATTTTGACCCTTTCACTGGTGTCACCTAAACCATCAACAGATACAGATGTTTACGCCATGATTCATAACAGTAGCAAAAGTTCAGTTATGAAGTAGCTATTAAAATAATTTTATGGCTGGGGTCACTTTACCATGAGGAACTGTATGTCTTAGAGGGCCCCAGTGTTAGGAAGGTTGAGAATTATTGTGAATATCATTTATTCACACAGGTTTGAATTTGAGCTTTTCTCGTCTGGAAAGAATATTATGTCAGAAATTGGATTTCTGAGGCTAAGGCATGTGTCATGCAATCATGATGACCCAGAACCACGTAAAATCCCTAGTGCAGGCAGGGTCTGTAACTCCAGTGCTGGGTGTGTTGTGAAGGCAGACAGATTCCGAGGACTTTCTGGCTAATCTAGTCAAGTCAGTCCTGGGGTCAGTGAAAGACTCTGAAAAAGCAGAAAAGCAATTCAAGAAGACACTCTAGTCTCTATATGTGTGTGCACACTCACACATTACTACCTGCACACACATATACAAGTATGGACACATAAAAACAAAGAAACAAAAAAACAATCAGGGTTCATAGGGTTTACTGGCTAGTTTAACAATGAACAGTAACATTCCATATAACTGTGGATACCTCTGCTCGATTTTCCAGATATGAAACACAGAATAACTGTCATTTCCTCATATTAAATCTCATAGGGCAGATAGCATAAAGCTTACAAATTTTACCATTTTAAGCCATGGAACCAAATGCTTTTGAACTGCTGTTGAAAGGTCACCACTGCCTATATTCAGAACTTTCATCTATTCAAACCAACACTGCCTACCTGCCCACAGATTTTAATAGCATTAATAGCTTACAGCATCAGTGTGACAGCGCTCATTCTGTGTGCTGCACTAAGGGTGGTGATGGGGAATTTTGCAGAATTACAATGGGGAGGTGGAACTTTTCAAATGGTTAGTTTGATACCAATGTGTCATGAGTCTGGCATAGCAAATTGTGACTAAAGCCCTTATCCTACCTTGGGCTACTATGCTCAGAGTGGGGAATATTTGAATTTTGTGTGAGGTACACACACCCTTTATGAAGAATACACCAAAAATAGATTCTCAGCCACTACAGGGAAAAACACCCCAGGAAAGCTGACAGATCAGCCTTCAGGGAAAGCTGAGGTGGGTTGGGTTGGATCCCTTCAAACTATCTGGGGATTTTCTCAGGTTTGCCTCTTAACTGTCTACCCCCCCCCCCATGTGT
>NW_022196915.1:36061223-36066970 GCF_008632895.1 Mastomys coucha
CCCTGTTCCCTCCCCCCTCCCCCTGCTCACCATCCCACCCCTTCCTGCTTACTGGCCCTGGCCTTCCCCTACACTGGGGCATAGAACCTTCACAGGGTCAAGGGCCTCTCCTCCCATTGATGACAGACTTGTCCATCCTCTGCTATACACATGCTGCTGGAGTCATGAGTCCCCCCATGTGTACTCTTTGGTTGGAGTTTTAGTCCCTGGGAGCTCTGAGGGTACTAGTTAATTCATATTTTGTTTGTCCTAAGGGGCTGCAAACCCTTCAGCTTGGGTCCTTTCTCTAGCTCCTTCATTGGGGACCCTGTACTCAGTCCAATGGATGGCTGTGAGCCTCTTCTTCTGTATTAGTCAGGTACTGTCAGAATTTCTCAGGAGACAACTATACATTGAAAGGATTTTTAGAGACTGCCAGGTTTTAAATGTCTGAAACCATTTATTCTTGTATAGTAGGAAACAGAAGTACCATGAATGATGGTCACACCAAATATTCTCCCAGCCAAGAATATCCAAGTACAACAGCAAAGATTTGGATTGACATAAAGTTTATTATAGGAAAACTTTCAAAATAGTAATGGAGGAGAGGTCCTAGGGCTATGTTTTTGAAGGAGTTGTGTAGTTTTCTTCTTTCATTTTTTGAAAAGTATTGAGTTTTTTTCCTACTGTATTATAAGTTTTATGGAGATGAGAATAGACTGCATGACACAGAGTCCTCAGGTGTTTTTACTTCTCTTCCTAGACTCAATGACATTTCAGCAGACAAAATCCCAAGCCCATCTGAAGACCACTGCAATGTGTGGGCTTGTGTATAACAGCCACAGGTGGGAAAATGATGCATTTTTTTTTTCTGCCATCATTTCCAGCAAAGGGCAGTGGAAGATTTTAAACCCTGTACCTTTTTATAGACTGGAAACAAAACTGCAATAAATATATGTTGGATAATGATTTGGACAGAGCCCAGCCTGGGTTTAGATTTATCATCTCAAAATGGGTCTAGGATAGCGTTTAGAGTAGGGAAATGAGATGGAACAGTGAGTCTCCTTCAAGACACAAGCATCCACGTGCATACCATGGATGATTTTAAAAATTAAGACATCTTTGTTAAATAAAGATGCCTTAAAATGCCACCTTGTTATGGCATCTAGTCCTTAGACTAACCACATGAACTTTGTTAGTCAGTCCTTTTGAGACTGTATTCATCTCAACAATTTCAACTGCTCAGTCCTGCAAGATGGCTCATCTGTAAAGGTAAAAGTGCTGGCACTCAGGCCTGGCAACCTGAGTTCAGTCCTGGAATCTAAAGGTTAAAGTGGACAAGATGTTGCTGATCTACACACATAGAATATCAGGTGATATCCTACACCCACACATAATGCACTCTCACTACAAAAATAAGTTAATAATTCAACTACTGCCTTTTTCTTAAAGATAAAGCTCTACACAATCATTTGGTAGATTATTTTATATTATTGTCATTTGTAATGAAAATATGAAAGAAATATTCATTCTTAGATGAGTTCCATAAGTAATATAAGAAAAATTATTACTGTTCTTAAGTATAATATTTATACAGCTTCTTCAATAAAAGCAATTCTAAAATATTCCTTTACTAAATACACTATTGACTTATGAAACACTATGTGCCAACTAATATAAGACACTGCTGCTAACATCTAAGATTTTTAATTGTCTTCCTTTAAAAATGCCTTCAATGAATTAATGTATTATACAATTCAATATTAATTATTCATTATGCAATTCAAAAGAACTAAGAGTTCCATCTTAATGCTTTAGATTCTTCATTATTTGGAAATAGAGTAGGCCCAGACTCCCTTAGAATGTCTGGAAGTCTCATAAGGATTACAATTCAGTATGTAGAAAAGCAAACATTTAATTTGTTTTCTTTTGTATTCCTTTATTTCTCCAAGTCCAGGGCTCCTACACAGAATTTTCACTTCATGCCTTTTCTTTTCCTCCAACAGCTAGGTATGTTACTAAAATAAAACCGCAGAGGCTTGGGGGCTGGAGAGATGACCCAGTGGCAAAGTGCACTAGTGGCTCTTTCAGAGGACCAGAGTTGGGTTCTCATAACCAACACTGGGTGGCTCGCAGTTGTTTGTGACTCCCATTACATGGGATCCAAAGCCCCCTTCTGGCATCCATGGGCATTGTATGCACATGTACACATGTGCAAACATGCAATCAAAAATAAAAAAAACCAGAAATCTTTTTTAAAAGTCACAGATACCACTGTAAAAAAATTTTATAGGAGAGTTCATACTCTAAGTAATCTGGAACCTAAATAAGTAAATCCTAAGCGACTTTAAGGTACTTTCTCTTTGGTAGGGTCTGAAGCAACTTCCAAACTTACAACTGTATAGGTAAAATTACTTTAGACAGCAGAATTCCAACCATGCTTCACAGATAACCATTGAGAACTATGCTGTGGTGACCTTGACTACAGGAACTAAAGCTCACCTGTGGGAAGCCAGACAGAGGAGAGAGCATATCTGACGGGGACATGGGGATGTAGAAGACACCTCTCTTACAGAGTAGGCCTTCTCTTGAGAAGCAGCTGGCCTCCTTCGTGGTGCTTCCTCTGATTGGCTCTGCATCTCTGTTTAGAGCAGACATGGTGTCCTGATGCCCTTCAGGGGATGCTGCTGAGAGCTACAAGTGCTAATTTGCTGTTTCCTTGGAAACCATTTGCCACACAGTCAAACATCATTTGACCTCCACTACAATTTTTCTTTTAATCAACTGTTAGACATTGTGAGAATCTATGCAAAAAAATAAAAGGAGAAATCAAGATCGCGTTTCTGTTAAAGTGTGAAAGTGGCCAGCATGAAGTGGCCATCCTTTCTAAAGGGGTAAGTGTGGCTGAGGGCAAGACGTTCGTGGTACAAGCAGAAAATGTTGAGTGTAGTGTGCTTGGCACATTCAATGACTGCGACACCACGGTATCCTTTCTTCTGATGTTGATGAAAAGGATTTATATGGACCATACAGACAGATTAGATTTACCATACACAGAAAAGAAAAATGCATGTTTTCACTTAGGGATCACAGAGACAACTGGTCTGTGTGCATCAGTTTACTCTCAACCAGCAAGGATGGATCTATGAGTTACTGCACATGTAGATGCAGAAGACTGGAGTTAGGAGTCAGGGACAGACATGGAGAGTATCTCGGAGGGCTTACATGTCAAGTAGTGGCCACCAGCTGGGGAACAGTACTCAACACATGAGCCTGTGGAGCACAGTTCATGTTCAAATCTTAGCTGATATAGTGAGCAGAGAAGCCTTGTGCTTTGCTTACACAGTCTTCCCCGCCCCAACTCTGAAGCAGTGGCTCTTTTTTTTTTTAACATCATATGGTTAAAACCACACAATCTGTGGCCCTATAATGCTGTCTCACAATCTGACAGCTCCTTACTTTTCATCATGGATTGATATTCTGACATTTGGATCTTCCACTACTTGTTTGCTCCTCCCAGTATAGGATATCATTTTGTTTTTTTCTAGGTTTGAGAAATTATGAAAAAACCTGCTACAAACACAAGTGCATAAGGTTTTTGTGTGAATATAACTATTCAGCTTCTGAGGATGAACAGCCAGGAACATGAGTGACGGAGTCTGGAGAGATGGAGTGATGAGTATGGAGAGGAAATGTTGGGCCTTGGTAAAGCTGTCTTCCAAAGATGCATTACCATTAGGATCCCCCCTGCAATGAATAAGAGCTCATGGTGCTTCCATACTTAGCATTGCATTGTGGTATTTCATTGGCCTTATTAATACATTTGCTCAATAACATCTGATATGGGATATCAAGCAGGAACTCTGCTGATCATACTTGTGGTTTAAAAAGTTCCTGAGTGTAACTAGAGAGTAGACAGGATGGATGGGTGAGTTCACAAGAGCTCAAAGATAGTAACCAAGCCACATCTGAAATGCCACAGGAATCATTCCAGGAATTATAAACACATTCTTGGAAGCCAATAAGCTGTTTCAATGTCTGAGAGCAAATTTAAATAAGTTCTAGAAGATAAAGTGGTGGAATAGAGATAGAGACAAGAAGACTCCAGTATTCGAGAGGAATGTGACATGGTTTGGTGATTGATCATTTCATGCAAGCCATTTGAGAATGGATGAATGTATGTTAATAGCAAACCCCCAAATCCTAGTTATTGAAGCTCTGGATTTTAGTGTCTTTTACTGAACAATGGAAGAAAATCTGATATGACCAAGGAAGGAGCTGGTACAGTGCAGGTATAAACAGGTTTAGTGATCTGTTTTTGTTTTTGTTTTGGCGTGTGTCTGTGTGTTAAGCTTGGGAGATTTATGAGAAAACTAACTAGGGGCTGTTGGATTAAACAATCTGTTGCTGGCAAGATAACAATGGGATGGAGAAATATGCAAATTGTCTGCTGAGATGTCTTAACAGCTCCAAGTTTGGATGAGAGGAGCTAGTAAATAGACAGGATTAGAAGAGGAACCAGTGCTGAGTCCTGAGTCCACCAACATTTAGAAATGAAGTGGAGACTGAGCCATTCAAAGATTGCTGTGCTTAACAAATAGGCATCTGTAAGCCTGAAGTCAGGAAGGCCTCAAAGATAGTAACCAAGTCACATTTGAAATGTCACAGGAATTTTTCCAGGAATTATAAATACATTCCTGGAAGCCAATGAGCTGTTTTGACGTCTGAGAATAGATTTAAATAAGTTCTAGAAACTGAATCAGACAATTTGTGCCAATATGTACAACTATACCAGCATAGACAGTACCCAAAATCACTCTGAAATTCCTCAGCATGGGTAAACGTTGAGTAAAGACATGGGAAATGGGGCTGCAACTCCGAGCACCCTAGCCTCACCAGACAGCTTTCATTTGTTACTGATTTGCTAGTCTGGGTCTCACATGACTTTAGCAGATGCTTCAAGAATACTCTGCCTTGAGCTGCCATAAAGAACCTCAATGACAGCTTCAAGTCATAGCCCCCAAATCTGAAGATGTTAAGAGAGCAAAAGTGAGGTGCTGGTCCATTCTCTGTAGGAAGGCAGCTTGTCTAAACCCAAATGCTGCCCCCTCCAGGTGCAAATGGGAACAGCTAGGCAGGAACTGTCTAACAATAAGGGAGTGAGCTGCAGATGTAGATTGTACTAACATATTTAAAGACCTACTTGAAGGGATACTAGCTTACCTGAACCCGTGCCTCTGTCAGGCCTTGCCCTTCTCCCGAATTCTCTTCGTCTTGCTAAAATCCATGAGATTGCATTCCTAAAGCTGGCAATGAAGGTCCATTCTCTTACTTAGCTACTTCTTTCTCCTGAGGCTATCAAGGTCCAGCTATCAAAGTATGGAAGTCCAGCAATCAAAAACCTCCTTCAGCCCACCCAATTAACATGTTCAATTAGAATCAAGCACCTCATTCTTAGATAGGGTCCCCCTTTATCTTTATAACCACCATTTGCCCATGTCTGTCTCCCCTGTCCAGAGACAATTCTTTGTCATCCCCTCTCCCTCATAAATACCCTTTCCCCTCTCCGTTCCCCCCTCCCTTCATGTTGTTCCTTTCTCCTTCCCTCTCTTCCTCTAGCTCCTGCCTTTGTTCCTTATCCCCGCCCTCTCTCTGTTCCTCTGGGACAAATAAATCTCTTTTGTGCTGAGAACTGAGTCTTGCAGTCCTGAGCTGATACTGATTTGCTTGCTTACATTACTTACTAGTCTTTCTTTTTCTTTTTTCCT
>NW_022196915.1:36066980-36081096 GCF_008632895.1 Mastomys coucha
TCCAATCCATGGCCTCATGCCTTCTAGGAGAACATCCTACCACCGAGTGATCCTTCTAACCCCTCACTTTCTACTGTTCATTGTGAAGGAACAGAGGAATGGTCCCTGAGCTGTTGGGTTTCCTGCAGCTCAGCTTCTCGTGAAGATTATGGACATCTTTAGAAAACCCAACAGCTCAGGGACCTGTGAGTTCCTGTACTGTGGGGAGCCGTGAATCTTGAGAGGCATTCGCCATGGCAAGATGGCGCCTACTTCCGCTGTTAACTCCTAGTGGACAACTGTTTGCGCATGTGCATAGAGTACTGTTGGTGCATGTGCGTAGAGTGAAAAGATGCCATATCACAGCCCATCCCGGGGCGTTACGTAGGGTAATGAGCGAACAGCCAATCATGAGCAGACACACCACGCTGTGGGCAGATACGCGCACTGTGGTGTATATAAGCAGTGCGGATTTTGGGCTCGACCCCCTTTTTCACTATGGATGGAGACAAATAAACAGTTGCTGCAGAAGGAACCTAGTGTCCACGTGTCTTCTTCCCGACGAGAGGACCACGCGGGTTACACTGTACCCCATCACATGCCACTCTCCCACTATTAAGTGAGATGATGACTACCACTGTCTTTGCTTACAGATCAAAATAAACAGACAAACCTCAAAGGGGTTGATAGAAGTAATTTTTTATTTTAATGTTTTCCAAAGAAATAATCTAATAATTCTTTTATCACATAATTCTATGCTAAACGTTGTCTAGGGATCAGGCATTGTTTTAAGTTCAGAAAATATCAAGTAAGAAGTCAGCTGGATGATTTCTTTTTTTTTTTTTTAAGATTTATCTTATTTATTTTATGTGTATGAGTACACTGTAGCTGTACAGATGGCCATGAGCTATCATGTGTGTGGCTGCTGGGAATTGAACTCAGAACCTCTGCTGGCCCCGCTTGCTCCGGCCCTGCTCTCTACAGCGTAATCCACTGTAGCTGTCTTCAGACACACCAGAGGAGGGCGTCCCATCTACTTACAGGTGGTTGTGAGCCACCATGTGGTTGCTGGGATCCGAACTCAGGACCTTCAGAACAGCAGTCAGTGCTCTTACCCGCTGAGCCATCTCACCAGCCCCAGCTAGATAATTTCTATTCACAATCTACTGACACATTTTCACAGATTGTCAGACAAAGTTTCTACCATGTGCACATTAGATTTAGATAAAAATTGTTTATGTTTATCCGACTCAAAGTTAATCAAACAGTCTTTTTATCATTTGTTTATAAGGTTTGGTAACCTGATAAATCACTAGGATGACAAGACTGTCAAGAACCTCCAGGCCAGTAGAGCCCTCTATTATGTTTTATGTTATACAAGATGACTCCAAGTGCTTGATTGTCTAGAAAATTATATCTACAGACAAAACACAAAATACAAGCTGGCATTTGTAAACCACATCATAAGCAGACAACAAATGACAAGTTTTATATTAAGAAGAACTTCACCTTAATTATCATATGTAAAAATTTTATTTACACAAGGAGTTATTGTATGGGTTCCATTGGTCCTTGGGCAAAGCAAGTGATGTTAATTCCAGTTTACTGATGAGGGAATTAAAGCCTTGAGAACCAAGTGGCTTGCTTGTGTGGGGAAACAATATACCTAAGCTCTGAAACAGTCTTTGAATTTCCAGCTCTAGGAACTTTTCCCCCCACGAGAGGATAGATGCTAGTGTAAGAAGAACCTAAAGCTGGACTCTTGTTCCTTCTGTTCTGGATGAAGCCTGAAGACTGAAAATAATAGTGAATGTATCAAATGTTCCTCAGACCCTAATGTCATGATGTGTTCTCTAAACACACTGTAAAGAGAAGTCATATCAGTGCTTTCTTACCTGGCCCATGATGGAAGGGAGTGCTCCTCCATCAACAAAAATGCAGGTACAACAAATGGATTCTTGGGACACTTGGTGTCTGCCTATTAGAATTTCAAGTGTATAAGACTGTAGAGACAAGCATATCAAGGAGAAGTTCATAGGTGGAATTGCATTTCTAAGATGTCCGTGGGTTAGTGAGAGTAAGCAGCAGCACTGGGAGCAGTTAGCTTTCCTGATGACCAGGGTATATGCAAGGGACCCAGGGGGACCTGGCATGGCAGTCTTCAAAGGACTTTTACTTATGATAATAGCTGTAAGAGGCATTGTGGCCATGCAGAGGGTGGGAATAGGGTTAAGGACATCTTCACTAGCCTGTGATGTGGGGAAGACAAGTTTTGGGAACTCTCTGAAGGACTCCACAGCCCTGTGAACTAACAACTGGGATTATATCATTGTGTCTATATTGTAGTCAAGGAAACCCAGCTGTACACACAGGGTTGTGTGTACACAAACCCCAAATTCACTGTGTTGGAGTTGGAGAAGTCTAGTCTAGAGATTGGTTCATTATTTCATTTTTATACAAGTCCACTATTAGCCTACAGTTATTTTTATCCAGGTCTATAACCTGTAAGGGGAAAGGTTCTTAATAACTGACTTACTCGGTCAAAGAGCCCACACAGACATTGACTTCCTTTCCTGGACTGTGCTACAGAAGGAGACCCTGACTCCTAGCCTCATAGGCTCCAGGGACAATTTCACAAACAACATAAATGAAGACAAAGCAATATAAAGTACATTGTAGACACACCGGGCTTTGAATGCAGTCTGGCTATATCTTAATTGTTAATCTAGTCCCTGGTGGCAGGTCTGTTGTAAAAGATGAAAAGGTAAGAAATAAAGATAATTTGGCTTTAACTTGTATAAGAAAATATGAATATATAAAGAGCCCACAGTCTCATGAAGTTTATATGGAAAAGATGCAAATACATGAAATGCAAATACAAATATATAAAATGTGATCCCCTCTGAGGAAGGTTTCTGCTAGGACTGCTGGACTAAAATCAGCATCAATCTTCTATGCTAATTGATCGAAAGGCTAAAAGTCACCTCCTAAAGGACTTACCACCATTAGATGACATCATTTAGAATATTCCAGATGACTGGCTTAATAACATGAACATCATTACAAACCCTTCCTGAGGAGATGAGGGCACGAGGCCAGCTGAGCTGGTGTTTTGGAGTCAAGTGAGGTGAAGGCAAGAGTCATCTACTGCAGAGAAGGGCAGGTGACCAGAGGAAACAGTTTCCTCTTGTCTACACTAACCATGTTCCTCTGGATGGCAGATACGATTTCCAAGGAGAAGCTCTTCCTCCATTTTACTGTATGGTTTGTAAAGCTATCTCTCCCAGTTAGGGAAGGGCTCATCTATCAGCTTGAGATACAATTCTGTATCTCCATTGCAAAAGTTTCTGGTTCAACCCCAGGACTTTTGGATTAAATGTTTAGGAATGGTAGTCTATAATTATCAGGTTTACTTACATCGGTAGACTGCAAGTGTGGTGTTTTTAGGGTCATTCTTGTCATAGAGGATGGAAAGCGACAGTGTCCTTATTGTTTGGATACTTGTGTCAAGCTTTAACCAAGTCAACATGTCTCCCTGGACTTCTTAGTTTCATGAGTCACTGATGTGGTTTTTGTTTGTTGGTTTGCTTGTTTTGTCTTTTTGTTTGCTTTTTGCTTTGCATGTGTGTGTTTGTGTTTGAATGTAGAATGTAAACCCAGTTTGAGTTAGGGACTTGCCTCTTATAAATAAAGGCAGTATTACCATTTCAATGGTCCTATGAAAGGCAGGCTAGTGATGGTGACATTTTACCTAATCAGCTGTTGCCAGCACTTAGAAAGCAATTAAGAAGTGGCTCATTAGCTACATCAGAAAGCAAAGTTGCTTATACAGAATGTAACTTGACAGGAGCTAAGGAGAGAGAGCCTCACATCACCATGTTGCCTCATTAATGACACCAACAATTATCCTTCTTTTCTGAGACCCTTTTCTCATTCCCTTTAATACACACACACACACACACACCCCAAAAGAAACAAGACTCACAGAGATATCTCCATTTCTCCTGCTTGCATGTTAATAAGGCATTTCTTTGCTTGGGAACAGTGTGAGGTTTGCTATATAGCTTCTGTGGCTTCATCACAATGTTCATTTTTTTTTTTTTCTGCTCAGGAAAACACAAGGTCATTGCAATCAATCAAATGTTACATTTATTTGTTTTATCATCACCAGAAGAAAACCTTTGAAGTATGCTTTCATGTTGAAGCTGTCAGAATTCATATGAAAATGATTCAAGGAACATATTGCCTTCCTGATGAAGGACTATATCATTTATTAGAGATATAGTAGAAAGAAGGTATCATCCAAACTTATTCTATAGATAACAAGTGCCCACTATTAAGACTACCAGTAATAATCCCCCTGCCTTAGAAAATTTGGTTTTCTAATGTTCTGGAGAAACAAGAGGATAGCACAGGCTGATTGGTCCATAGATACCTAGGAAATATCTTTCTGCTGATGGGGACCATTAACATCATGGAGTTGTGAGGCATCCTCTCAGTGTAAAAACTGATGACTGGACTGTTCCATGGTATGTGAAGGTTTTATTATAGTGAGAGAGAGAAAGAGAGAGAGAGAGGGAGAGAGAGAGAGAAAGAGAGAGAGGAAGAAGGAGGGAAGGAGGGAGATAGGATAGCCAGAGGCATCTGAAAGAGCCCAGAGCAGAGGGAAAAATGTAGACTGAACATTGAACATGGTCAGTGGACTGGACATGACCAGAGCTAACTGTGAGAGAAGGGAGAGTGGCAGAGGATATGGAAGAAAAGAGGAAGCATAATGAGACCAGCAGGAGCAGAAACCTAGAACAATGGGAATAGAGAACAGAGGGCCAAGAGACTAGTGGCTGCATTGAAATGTATAGCAAGTACTTGTGAGAAGGGACTGAGGGAGCCTGGAGTCCAGTGTGGATCTTGATAGGCAGGCACCACAGGTGGATGTTAATTGGAGAGCCATAGGTTCCTTTTGCCAAAGATGAGAGAAATGACTCCTTTTGGTAGATGGGAGCTGGCTTCATATTTCTTGAGAAATGCTGGCTTTTATTTAAGCTAGAGAAATAATCTTCTTCTAGTTCAGGTTGAGCTCATTTCTGAACATTTGTACTGCCTTTTGGAGTTTAGAGAACTGAAGTTTCCTTTGCACATGGCACCCAAAACTTTCCTCAAGGCCAATTCTTTTCCTACCTTAAAAATCTCTTCTCTCCTTATATGCCCCTTTCTTTGACCAAGACAATTTACCTCACACAGCAAATCTTCAGGTCTAGTTCTGAATGACAGGCATGTGAGAGGGGCAGGAGGTTCAAGTTCTTCCCTAAGGATCTCTACTGAACAATTCTCTGAAGGGAACTCTCCTGGCTGTGCGTGTGTGATATTTGCACTTGTGCATGTGTCACCTGTGTGTGCATGTGTGTGTGTGTGTGTGTGTTTATGTGCATGCACTTGTGATGTTCATTATGTCGGCAAGCCATCATGTGTGTTTTGAGCTCATTGAGAAGGTGGCTATGGAAGCAGGGTGGCCCACTCCCAAACCCAACCCATTTCAAACCCTAGCATGTTCATCTCCAACTTTTCTCCAAGCCCCTTGTCTGAGCACGGACTGCCTCTTCTAACTTTGTGGTAATAAGGGAATAGAACAGTAGAACTGGAATGTGAGCTGTTCCAACAGGTTACTACTGTTTACCCCACAATATAAAAGCTCCTGCAGAGGGAAAGAGAAACAGGAAATTCAGCAAAGGGAAGTTCAGTCACGAAGAGAAAACTTAATTGGGAACTCAAGCAGATCGCCACAATTTTTCTACTTGGTGTATGCTCGATGTTATGAGACTCCAGTTTGATGATGTCACCTGTATTGGTGGCCATTTGTTCTTTTAGTAGAAACCTCACCCAAGGAGACAGTCTGCTCTGCCCAGAACTTTCTCGTTAGAGAGCTGGCTGCCTTAAAGGGACTTCCCCAGGTCATTTATGCGAATATTTTGAGCACCTGATTTGATTACATTTTGGTTACTCTCTCTTTCTCTCTTCCCTGTCCTTCCTTCCTTCCCCCTTCTCCTCTCTCTCATTAGTCTTTTATTTGGCTTGATATATACTGAATACACTCACTCTTTCAAAACCGAAAGTATGGCTATTGTAGAGCATTTTGTGCTCACCTGCACGCAGCATGCATATGTGCAAGCTGAGCTAACACGAAGAGCTCAGGTGTCTGCCTTATCGCTTCCTGCACTGCTCCTTTGAGAAGGGGCTTCCTAGTGAAGCTGGAGGAGGCTGGCTAAAAGCAAACCCCAGGGTCCTCTGTCTTCACCCTCCCCAGCCTGAGGGCTTACAGGAACATACATGGTGTGCTAGTTTGCTGTCTGTTGCTGTAATAAAACATTGACCAAAACTAACGCAGGAGAAAGGATTTGTTTCAGCCTAGGTCTCAGTGACACTGAGGGAAGTTAAGACAGGAACTCAAGGGAAGATTCAGGAGGCAGGGACTGAAACAGAAGCTGTGGAGTAACACTGCTTACTAGCTTGCTCAGTTGCTTTTATACATTGCAGCATCAGGATTGGCAACACTTTAGTGAGCCTGGCCCTCTCACATTAATCATTAATTAAGAAAATGCCTCACAGACTTGCCTACATCAATCTTCATGGAGCTATTTTCTCAATTGAGGTTTCCTCTTCCCAGATGACCCTAGCTCTTATGTAGAGTTGACAAAACAAAGGAACAAACAATTAACCAGCATACATAACCACTCCAAGCTTCATACTTGAGAGCTGCTATTTTGAACACAGGTCCTCATACTTAAAACACTGAGCCATCTTCCTAGCCCATATACATGTTCTAGATGCTTCTACTGACCCTCAGCATCATAAGTCCATGGTATTCCCATCATTGTGGCAGCTCAAACTCTGTAAATACCACCAAACAGATGAGGAAACAGTAAAGAGTCTAAACATTATCCACCTAGACACAGTGATAAGTGAAACTAAATACAAATCATCTTTGGATCTTAGAAAAGGAGGAAAAGTCAGACAGAAACATACAGAAACAAGAAAACATACAGGTATACAGGTTTTTAATCAGCTATAGACTTAAGCATTTTCTGCCACTATGAGTCAGACTGATTCTCCTGTTTATTTCCATATTAGTCCAATTGAAATAACTCACAACAAATCAAATCCCAGTTACAACTTTGTACATGTGCCAAATTCCATTTCAAAAAAAATCTACTTTTTTATGCTGTTCACTAAGGATTACCATTATTTTATGAAGAGAAGAATTGAGATTCATAGATGTGAACTACAAACAAATACAACAAATAATGTTATATAGAGGGTATAAAAAAATCACAATAACCCTTATATATCATGTTGGATAGTCAACAATCCCCTTAAATTTGGTTTTTGCACATTATCTCTATTAGAAGAGTGCTTAGAAAAATATTTTTATTAGTTCTTCAAAGGGGCCATTTGAGACAGTGAAGGAACCAAAGTGTTTTTAAATAATATTAAAATAAAAATAGAACTGACATAGACCTGATTGAAGACAGATAGTTGTGATAACAGGAAATTTATGATGTGCAGACTATAGGAGGTTAGCTAACTTGTGAATGAATTGGTTAACAGGGCTTGAGTTTGAGTACCGATGTTTCGTGGTCTCTTCATCAACTCATTTTTCATACTCAAAGGCATTATCACCAGAACTGAAAAGTCAATACTGTGTTACAGAAAACAGATTTTACATAAACAAATACAGCAAGCATAGAGGAAGCAGAGATGAACAGTCATGAGAGGTGAGACTTTTTCTGGTCAATAGCGGATTCACTGGCAGTATTTTAATTATTTTCTTAGAGGAAAGATGACCATGTAATAGTGATTTAAAAATAGAGGTGAATGGCATGCCAGAAAGCTAGGTAGGCTGTTCGCAGACCTTCTCCTCAATCTTTGTTCTCCCAGACCCAATCCTTGGGTCTCACCTGAGAGCCACAGTAGAACATCAGCTGCAGGCTTCCTTCCTCTCTACCCACATCCCCTGTGGATTTCACAGACCACCCCCTCCTAAATGCTATCCCTTTACCCATTGTTGTATTCCAGCATCCAAAACTAGTAGGCCTTCTCTGTGAACATATCGGCTGAACAGGCCAATACAACAGGCAACACATAGCCATCACATTCTCTAAAAATCTAGAAAAAAATAAAAACAAAGGAACAAAACACCAACCTAACAACAAATCCAGAAATTAACCCTAGAACTATAATCATCCCAAACCCAGATGCCTAGAAACAAATATAAGAACACAATCGATAATAGCCAGGGCACTATGTCTCCACTAGAGCTCAGCTATCTTACCACAGCAGACCCTGAACATCCAAACACAGCTGAAGCACAAGAAAAAGACCTTAAAACCATCTATATGAAGATGATAGAGGTCCTTAAAGGGGAAATGAATAAATTCCTTAAGGAGATCTAGGAAAACAGAAACAAAAAATTGGAGGAAATGAATAAATACTTTAAAGAAAGCCAAGAAAAAAATAGTTGAAGGAAATAGATAAAACTGCTCAAGACCTGATAATGGAAATATAAGCACTGAGGGAATTCTGTGTATGAAAATTTCAGGAATGTACACAGGAAGTACAGAGGCAAGACTCACTAACAGAATACAATAGATGGAAGACAGATTCTCAGGCATTGAAGATATGTTAGGATAAATGGATACATCAGTCAAGGAAAATGTTGAATCTAAAAAAAAACCCTGAAACAAAACATCCAGGAAATCTGTGATACTGTAGAAAACCCAAACCTAAAAATAATAGAAATAAAGGAAGGAGAAGAATCCCAAGTCAAGGGCCCAGAAAATATTTTCAACAAAAATCATAGAAGAAAATTTTTCCTAACCTAAAGCTTATCAAGGTACAAAACATCAAATAGACTGGACCAGAAAAATTCTTCTTGGCACAGAATAATCATAACACAAAACATACAGAACAAAGAAAGAATATTAAAAGCTGCAAGGGATTCCAGCTGCTCCTGGAGACCTGCTGAAGCCTGTGGTCGGTCTGGTTCCCAAGGACCAGCTTGCTGTCTATGAAACTATGTTTATGTCCACAGTCACTACTGTTATTAGAAGTCATATGGAAGTCTATGATCTCTGCTGTTGCTGGATGTTATGGGCAAGGAAGCTTCTTTTGCAGTGGTATTGATGACTGCAGACTCATAACTGAGAATGAGAGACATTGAAGGCTTCTGTGACAACCTCCTCCAGACCCCCATCCAGGGAAAAAACAGTCTAGACAGGATGATTAAGACTCCTTAAAAATTGGGATAAAGATGCTGAAGTATAGTCTTCACAATTGATAGCTTCTCTCAGGGGTGGGGAAGGACTCAATTTTTCTTAAAGGGATGGCAACTGGGAGTTTAACCAGGCTTCAATGAGAATATGGGCAACACAAATTGGACTTGGTGGGGAGAGCACAGGGTGGAAGGGTGAACCTGGGAAGAATGGGAAGTGAGTGTGATTAGCATGCATTGTATGAAATTCCTAAGTAATTATTAAGAATATTGTGTTGGGGGTTTAAAAAAAAGCCTGTAAGGGAAAAAGATATGGTAACATAAAAATACATACCTATTAGGATTACACCTGATTTCCCAATTGGGACACTAAAAGCCAGAACAGCCTAGACATTATGTACTATAGACTCTAAAAGACCACAGATACCTGCCCAGATTACTATACCAAGCAAAACATTTAATCACCATGGATGAAGAAAATATGACCTTCTTTGATGAAGTCAAATTTAAACAATATATATCTACAAATCCAGCTCTACAGAAAGCACTAGAAGGAAAACACCAATGTAAGGAAGTTAGCTGTACCCATAAAAACACAGGAAAGGAATAATCTCACACTAACTAAACCAAAAGAAGACACACACACACACACACACACACACACACACACACACGCACACACACACACACACACACACACACACACACGCACACACACACACACGCACACACACCACCACCACCACCACCACCACCACCATTACCACCACCACTACCACTAACAACAACAACAACAACAACAGAATTCACAACCATTGGGAATTGATATCTCTCAATACCAATGGTCTCAATTCCCTAACAAAAAGAAACAGGCTCACAGAATGGATGCAAAACCAGAATCCACCCTTTTGCTGCATCCAAACACACCTCAGCATCATGGATAGACATTACATCCGGGTAAAGGGATGGAAAAGATACACCCAGCAAATGCACCTAAGAAGCAAGATGGTATGGCCACTTTAATACCTAAAAAAGGGAAAAAATGGACTTCAGACCAAAATTAATCAGAAAATATGGGGAAGGACACTACATATACATCAAAGGAAAAAATCACCAAGAAGACATTTTAATTCTTAACATCTATGTTCAAAGGGCACTCAAGTTTGTAAAAGAGATGCTACTACAGCTTAAGTCACATATTGAGCCTTGCACACTGAGAGTGGAAGACTTCAAAACTCCACTCTCACCAAGAGACAGGTCAGGTAGGCAAAAACTAAACAGAACAGCTAACTGACTTCATAGACCAAATGGACCTAATACATGTTCACAGAACATTTTACCCAAACACAAGAGAATATACTTGCTTTTTTGAACCTCACAGAACTCTCCTCAAGTTTGAACACGTACTCAATAACAAAGAAAGTCCCAACATATGTAAGAAAATTGAAATTAAGTTCCAGCATCCTGACACCACAGATTATACCTGGATATCACAGCAACAGAACCAACAAAAAGCTAACAAATGTATGGAAACTGAACTATTTTCTACTGAAGGAAAAATGGGTTAAGACAGAAATAAAGAAAGAAATTAAAGATTTTCTAGAATTCAATAAAGATGAATACACAGCATAACTATACTTATGAGACACAGTGCAAGCACTGCTAAAGGTTCATAGCACTAAATACCTACATTAAAAAAAGTGGAGTAATCTCATACTAGCAACTTAGTAGCACACCTGAAAACTCTAGAATAATTAACCAAAACTCATAAAAGGGAACTAAGAAGTTATTGTAAGTGCAAGGACAGAAGATAAAATATCAGCTAGGTTTATCTATACAAAACTCCAATGCTAACTTAGTCAGAAGAATGATTTTTTAACTTTCAATGAACCCGTGGAGCTAGTGAGAGAAAATAAATGTCTAGTTAGATAACTACTCCTAATAGAAACACATGTAAACATCTCTGTTGTAAACTTTTTATTCAACTTATGGTTTGAATATATGTTTAAACTTGTGGTAAACTTTTGAAATAGATAGCATGTGAGTGTTCATAATCAACCCAAATCTATAAATATGCATTCATTGCATAGAAACAAATGCAGTCTCTATTCCTATAATGTCTGCATGTCTGGACTTCCTGACCCCAGTGCTTCAGTAGAGATTAATTATGTAGTTTCATCTTATTATTTAGTCCCACAGTTGTCCATTAAGAAGTAAAATAGCAATAAAGCCACTTTCTAGGGTGAAATGGGAAGGTGATTTTCAACCTTGTCAAGACAAACTTTTAATTAACCTCAGCTGCCAGCACCATTTCTTTCTTTGCTTAACTGTCACCATTGGTCACAAAGGCCGTAGTACTTACTGAAGAATGAATGTGGGCGAAATTGACAGCCTCCTTGGGGGCTGGTTTCACAATGAACACAAACAATGGAGTACTTTGCTCTTAAATCATTTTGTTTGTTTTTTTTTCCTGCAACATTAAAGGTGTTTGGAACATTTAAAAGCACCCTAGTAATGGTGATCACTATATTTCATAAGATGTAGATTTTTTTCCCTCGCTGGCTAACACCTCCCAAATCAACCCTTATATTAGAAACTAATGAGCTCAGAATTGCTGTCAGCCATGGAACAGGTGTAGGGCCACTGACAATGCCTCTGAGTGTGTTCACTTTGTTGTAATTCCTACTGGCATTACCAGACAACTTTCATCCTTTGATAATCTCTTTGAGTCTGCACGTCGTTTAAGGACTATCTGAGCAAGCAAAGAGCATTGTGGGGGCTGTCTGAACATTCTCATTAACACTGACAAAGATTCTCTGCCTGGCCAAATTTTAGTCAAGGCTCCTGAACTTCTCCTAAGCTTGTCTGTACTTCAAGGTAAAATTGAGTTTGAACAGGAAATCTCCCAGGTTCTTTCAGCCTGTGCCAGCCAGTCTCTGTATCTGACCGTCCAGATAGCTAATAGAAGTCGTCAGCCTCCGTCATCCCCACCTGGAATCTGACCACTACGGCCTGCTTCCAGCCAGAGTCCTGTCAGATCACCTTAGCAGAAACACTGCAATAGTTACTCTTAGAGATTTTCCATCCCTTCCTCCCCCTCTATTCCTTGGCTATCAATCCCTACTTATGCCTTCTGTGTTCAAAATTGAGTCCAGCTCAACATAGAGGTCTCTATTCCCTTACTGTAACAGTGCTAGATAAAATCTGATTTTAACCTACTGTCTGGATGTGATTTTAATTTGTTAATACTTTCTGTTGAGGTATAACAACATACATTGTTCTATGGGTATCAATAGCCTTGCACAAAGTTCTGAAGACAATCCTGGAGCATTGTTCGAAAAATGGCTATAACCTCATCCCTCGTGACAGACAGCACAGAGGAAGTTACAGGAAGGAACACTTGGATATCCCCAAGTGAGCTGGTGAGTGACTTTTATGACTTAGGCATTTAACTTTTCACATACCTGGAAGGTAGAGAGATGTTACTTTTATGACAAATTACTCCCTACAATCTCTCTCAGTAAAGCTCCTATAAAAATCCAAACACAGCATGACAACAGTACGTACCATGATTTAGTGCTGTTTTTCATTTTGTTTTGTTTAAAAATGCTGGTATATATTTTGGAAATAGGATCTAGGTTCGTAGCCTCACATTTGTTATGTAGTCTGGGATGCCACCAAACTTGTGAACCTCCTGCCTCAACTTATATAGTGCTGGAACTACAGGTGAATACCTCCAACTTCGTTAGTATGTCTAAAGTCTTAGGTTTGATAACATATAGTGGAAGTCACATGTATAAATCAGTAGTGCTCTCTTAGAGGACAAACCTGAGAAGCATTCTGAGATGGTGTCTAGACTCCATGAGTAGGGAGTCGGATATGTCTGGTGCAAACATGGTGGAAGAGGGGTTCCTCCTACTTCAGTTTCTCCCTAATGTAATATGTTCTCTGTCCTTCTCTCAATCTTCAGTTAAGAATATAAATATAGCTTATTACCTTTTGTTTTAAAAAGTTAGAAGAAATGAAGTTTCTTTTAAAAAAGCTTTTTAAAAAAGTGTATTTGCTTCTCTTCCCCACCCCTGCCCTGAAAAACAAAATCTATATTCCCCATGACCTCCTCAGCACAGCCTGCATCTTCAGTTCCATCTGCATGTCCAAGCATGGTATGTATGGGATCAGCTTCTATCAGCGAAGACTCAAATTTAACTTGGTAAATTTTTGTTTGCTAAATCTGTGATCTGTAGCCCTCACTCACACTGCTAGGGCCACTTGCTCTCCTTCCTCTTTGCTCCCTAAATACCCAAGCATTTCACCTCCTCCTCCATCCCTCAGGCCACAGCCGCAGATGTCTTCCTGATTACTCACAGTAGTCCAGCAACTCACTGTAGGGCAGCAACTTGGACTTTTTCTGTCCCAGTGTGGATCACAGGTGCAATTACTCTCTGTATTGGCCTTACTCATGAGAGGGAGTCTGTATGAGTTTCCTCTTGATGCTGTGACAAATGGCTGAAATTTAGAGAGCTGAAATAATATAGGCTTATCTGGCAGTACAACTAGTGGCAGCTGTCACCTTTTGTAGGCTCCAGAGAGGAAGTAGTTCCTTCTTTCTCCAGAATTTAGAAGCTCTCTGCATTATTTTGGAAGGATGGGGGAGGCACCCAAAACTGTGGATTCTCCCTGTTTTTTTTCTGACTTCTGTCTCTCTCTCGAAGGAAACTTGTGGTTAGATCAAGCTCACCCAGACACTCCAGGATAATCTCTGCACAAAATCCTTCATTCATTCACATTTAAAAAGTCCCATTTGCTGCAAATCAAAACAACCCTGAGATTTCACCTCACACCAGTCAGAGTGGCTAGGATAAAAAACTCAGG
>NW_022196915.1:36082143-36095070 GCF_008632895.1 Mastomys coucha
CATGTAAATAAAGAAAATATCTAAAATAAAAAAAAAATGAAAAAAAAAAAAGTCCCATTTGCTATGAAATGTAATGTGCTTACAATTTCATGGATTAGCACATGAGCATCATGGAGGGGTGATCATTCTGCCTATAATGGCATTCGTTGATTATACCATTATACTAGGTGCTGCCATAGAACAGGTGCTAGATCAAGTATCTCTTTTGTTGACTTCAATAAAACAAATAACACACCCTTGCATTGATTCACTATTGAACCAAAAGGTATGGATAGTTTATTCATGGCTTCCTGGACTTCCTCTGGTTTCTCTTATAGTCCTTTCTAGTTTGCTTTCTAGGCACCTCTCTTCTAAAAGCCAGGCCTATGGTCCAGGATCCTTTTTCATGTTTAACCCCACTCTCTCCTAAATGATCACCCAGGCCTGTGGCTTCAGCACTGTCTACTGCTGAGATTCCAAATGTCTCCAGCTATGGCTTCACCTAGAGCTCCTCCAAACCACACATCCAACTCTTTGATGTCCTTACCTAAATGTCTAATACAATTCCCGAATTTCGTGTGTCCCAGACAGACCTGTTTTTATCTTTTTAAACCCAACTATGTTTCGTCTCTTAGGTATCTACATCTCAACAATGGACAGTGTCACCAATCAGTTGACATTTTTCTCCCAGACCTCCTGCATCTTACTTACTGCGTGTTCTGTTGTTTCTGTCAAAGCTGTACCCTGATCTATCTACTTCCCATCACCTCTGCCCAGCGCCCAATCCATACCTCCATCACCACTAGTTATCACCACCTGCTGACAGTCTCTTTGCTTCCAGATCTTTGTCACACTTACACTTATTCTCCACCCAGAAGTTGATGTGGTCTTTCTACATATCTTGTGGATTTCTTTTGCTTTTCCTTTTCTCAGCTCCTTGTGATGTTCTCGAAGTGAGTGAGTATTTAAATGGCTGGCCCTTAGCATGTGCTCCTTCCTGTCTGACCACTCTGCCATGGTGCCTCCCCATAGATAGGAAGCTGCACTCTCTGGGATCTCAGAGCAAAGAGTCTCTTGTAAGAACCCTGGAAAGAAGTTTGAAGAGGAAAAAAACAGAACTATTTGCTGTTAACTCTGAGCCCTAACATAATCTTTATGTTAAAGATTATATAAAGTCTCTCTCTCTCTCTCTCTCTTTCTCTCTCTCTCTCTCTTCCTCTCTCCCCCTCTCTCTCCCTCTCCTTCCTTCCCTCTCTCTATGTATATATATGTATATATATAAAATATGCATCATACAGCTTTATGCAAGCTTTAATATTTTAAAGACTTTCACTCAACTAGAAGCAGTAAAGAATAAGAAACCCCATGAACAGGCTTGCCAGCATTCTGAGCTTTTATGTAGGTCCTGCAGTTTCCTCGGCCATATTTAAAGCTAGTGCCTCCTTTGGAAGCTGAAATCCAACCATGATTTAGCCTTATCATGATTTACCCTATTTTTCCAAGGAGGAATGCAACACCAGTGGGTTCAAAGCCCGTTTCTTCAGTTCGATTGGCAGTTCAGGGGGCAAGTTTGCCTTTATAGACTCTCTAGCCACTTCTGTAGACAGCTTTGGTTGTTGCAGCTGAATGGGATGGGTATTCCAACATGCAGCCATCCATGTCACAAGGGACAATGAGCTCTTCCACAAAATATCCTGTGCAAAATGCCAATAAAGCAGACACAAAGAAACCATGACTTACACTACAGTGCACACACTATCCTCTCGGTTTCAGCTCTAATTCTGAGTACAAGAAGAGGAAAAAAACCCTGTGCTATTGAGCCAGCTTGCCGACAGTTCATCTTGCAAATGATTTGAATCTAGAACTGATTAACCAGCTGCTTCATGTCTTTTGTTCCTAGAGCTGGGGCATGCCATGAGGATTTTTCTCTTTTCCTCTAACCATTTTCTGTTCCATTGACTAATTTCCCTTTACTTTGCAGTTAGTGCCTTCAGACTATTGGAAGGCTGTATCCTTGCTATCAAAAACAAAAACAAAAACAAAAACAAAACCCAGGTACATAATTCCTTAGAAAGTTCTATATCACCAAAATCACCAGGCCATTTACAAGGATTTCTTTAAAAGGCTTTTTATGGCTACTACTAAATAAATTATATGTTCAATGTACTGGATCATCAGCGAAGAAATAAATGTAGAATTCTCGTCATAAAGTGCTCACAATTACCTGTTGGGCCCGATAAAACAAGACCTAAATGGTTACTTCAGTGTGGTAAGCACTGTCTGGTCGTGCGGGGAAGAGAATTCACAAGGGACAATATTTCAGAAGATCAGGCTGAACCGCACCTTCCAGCACTGAAGAAGCAAGGTCCTACGAGGATTGGGGACCATCACTCACTTTACCACTGTAAATGGGTCCTGTCACCACCTGTTATTGGGTCTGTGTCCAACCTTGCCAGAGCTGTTCCGATCTGACCCTTCAGTTCACTTCCCATCATTACAAGTCTTGATTTCTTTAAATTGCTGGGAACAGAAGATTGCTTAGCTTCCTACTCAAGCATGGCCTAAGTTCTTGGAAACATTTATTTTGACAAATGGCATGGAGCAGCTGTTATCTGCTGCTACTTGTTGAAGAAAGGCTGTGCAGAGAGGGTCAGATGTATCAGGGCTGGGGGCACAGCTGGTTAGTGACAGCTTTTGCAGGGCTACCGTAACAAAGGCCTACTGAGTGGTTTCAACAATAGAAGTGTATTGCTTTGCAATTCTGGAGTTTGGAGTCCGAAACCAAAGTATCAATAGAACTGGCTCCTCTGAGAGCTATGAAGAGTCCTGTTCACAGTTGCCAGGGTTCTACAGTAGGTTGGAAATCTGTGATGCTTTTATAGAAGCATCCTCCAATTTCTGCCTTTATCTTTCTTTTATTAGATATTTTCTTTATTTACATGCCAAATGATATCTCCTTTCCCAGTTTCCCCTCCAACAATGACAACAACAGCAAAACAAAAAACAAAAAACAACAAGAACAAACCCCTGTTCCCTCCCTCCTGTCCCTGCTTGCCACCCCACCCTCTCCTGCTTATTAGCCCTGGCATTCCCCTACACTGAGGCATAGAACCTTCACAGTCTGCCTTCATCTTTATACAGGCTCATGCCTGTCTGAATCCCACTGCCCTGCCATTTTCATAGGGTGCATGTCAGAGTAGATGACTCTCCTCCTACACTGCTCTGGTCATCTCAACCTGTTAGAAATGTCAATAGCTTTGCTTCAAATATGCCTTTGCATCAAGGTTCTGGGAACTGAGATTTCAGCACATGAGCTCTTGGAAATCACAATTCAGCCCATTAAAGGAAGCTAGTGAAACAAGGAAGGATTAAGAGCTTTCAGCTTTCTCCTATTTAAAGGCAGAGGAAGACCAAATGCCTCCAAACCACCAAACCCTGCAGGTATGACATCCTCTCTTAATTCTGTTTTCTATGGTGGCCCCTAGTGTTAAAACTAGGACTGGTGTGATTTTTCTGAGCTTCCAGCTAGCTGTTTTAGAAATGTCAATCTCTGCTGTCAAGAGGTACCCTGTCAGTCATTATGCTCTTTAAGATGCATCTGGAAAGTGTGCCAACAATGAACTAGCTCCTGGTTTATTCCCTTTTCTTTAAGACATAAGAGGAAAATGATAGACAAATTATAAGTAGTTCCTTCTCATAATTGTGTGCTAGTTAACAAGTCATTTGGTGCTCTGATTGGGGAAGGGCAGGCCACCGTGCCAAGTGCCATGGAGAGGAACAAGACAGACAGCACATCTGTCTTGATGGTGAGGTGGATTGCTGAAAAATATAGTGCTCCTGCAAAACCCACTCCCAGTCCATGAGAACTGGTGCTTTGTGACTGAAGGAGGATGCATTTAGGATGGTGCAAGTATAGCTTATTGGGAGCCAACAGAGTGTCCTGTAGGCAGCATAGCTAAATAGATCTGAAATCAAGTTTCAACACAGATAAGACACTAAGCAAAAGCATAAGCCGAGTAACAACTGAATCTCTCTCTCTCTCTTTCCCTCTCCCTGCTCTTTCTCTCTCTCCTGGATTTCTCCTCCACTCAGATATCACCCATACATGCCAGCTTTCAGGTTTGCCCTTTACCTTCTCTCTTTCTGTGGAAGTGAGAAGAGAGAAGGGAGAGACAAGAAGATCCCACTGTGACTGCCATCTGTTTTTGTCCTGGCTCTTTTGATAGATAATTCTGCCTGTATTAGAAAATGTGGAATATAGCTCTCCAGCACAGACTTTTCTGACATGGCTTGATAAGGTGTAACTCAGAACTGAGAGCCATCTCATGCTGTGTGTCTCTTCCTTATGTTGATAAGTGATCTATATGAAGCCAACACATTGCTGGAAAGACTATCGTAATGATAAACACACATCTTTCACCAGATCCTTGATCTGCACTGGCCCTGGTTCTTTTCCACTGGGACCCCAGTAACATCAGATGTGAGACTCTGTAGCTATGGAAGTCCATGCTATCTATCGTTTGGGGTTGGATGGCTCTTCTCCCTACAGGCTGAAGTCCCTTCTTGGGAACCAGGCCAGGGAACCAGGGCATCATTGTTTATTTAACACAATAATACTTTTAGATTTAAACATTCTAAAATACTTGAGGAAAGAAACCTAAGGTTAGGCTGATACCAAAAAGAGAAAGACTTTACTTGTCTGTTTGCCATTGATTGATTATATTTAGCATCGTGGTATAAATAAAGTTACTGTACCACTTTGAGGAAGCTACTTAACTTTTCAGTGTCTCAAGTACAATAACTAGCAACAGAATTGTCTTTGAATCAAATGAGAATGGCCATAAGATGTGTGTGGTGATGTCTAGCCAGCAGCTGTTGTGATTAGGATTACAAAGGTTTAGGCAAGTTGCTTTTCCCCTTGGAGACTCTGTTTTTCTTCTCCCAAATAAAGATCATAGCATCTCTTAGTGTCAGTAAGAATGCTAGACCTTCAAGGACTTGGATGAAAAATCTCTCCATGAAGTGAAAAATATGCATTCTTTTTACTTCTTCTTTTCTGAGAGAGGCTGTTTGCTGTAGTTTAACATGAAATATTTGTTTTTCTGATACCTCATTAATAAAACCAGTGCTGAGTGTGTACACTTTTAAATGTCTCGATTCATTATTTTAAGTGCCTTTTTATCAAGTGGAAACATCTGTGTTGAACCAACTCTGATTCAATGCTTGTCACTATGACAGGAGCATTTGTCAGATCTACAATAAATCTCTTCCCATGTCTGCATATGCTTAAGATGCTCAGCAATTAACTAGAGAGCAAGGAAGCCCCTGTAGCACAAAGAAGACAACAGCCAGGACAGCAAAAGCTTAAATTGAGTTCCCAGACACATCCTGATATTACTCTTTAGTTTTAAATGCAAGAATACAACCTTGATTCTCAACCTGAAAAATTCCTAGTTTAAAACTATATATGGCTCTGGCTGCCAGGTTTCTTCAGAGAAACACTACATGTGTTGAAGCCTGACTCAGTGGGCTATGTGCCATAAAAACACAGATATTGCCATCCTGTCAACCACAGCCCTGATATAGAACAAAACTAAACAAAACAAAACAACAACAGCAAAAAGCAGGTCCAGAAGAGCTTCCAGAACAGCTTCTAGAATGGCTACTAACAAGCCCACATAAGTTTATGAATGAATGGATAAGCCCATTGCTACCCCTGCTTCCACATTTGAACACTGTGGGCTACAGAGCTACAGAGATGTGAAGAAAGAACTGTCAAATAGGCAGAGGTCAGCAAGATCCTCTTTCTGCTAAAAGAAGCAAAGGAAGGCCCAAGTCCTGGGGATCATTATTGGGGACACTCCTCTCCTGGTGTACACACCTCATGTGGTTCCTTCTGTATCTGTATGACTAATAGAATGTGTACAAAGGTTGGTGTGTTACTTTCGAGAATAAGTTATTAATGACCCATCTTTGTTGCTGTTGTTTTTTATTGGGACACTTTTATTGAGAAACCAGCTGCCATATATCATGAGTAGCCCCAGAGAGATGCCAATATGTCAAAATAGCAGCTCTCCTGCCAGCCAGCACGCATGTCCAAATAAGTCCTTCAGCATAGTCAAGCTCTTCAAACACTCTGACTCAACCTTCTAATGGATTTGGACTTCAGAGAATCGAAATATCACATTCTTAGATTCCTGACTTGGAAACTATGTGTGATCATAAATACTTGTAGCTATTTGGTGTAAGTCTGTGTAATCTGGATATAGTAATGGAGAGTTAGTACATTCAGTGTGGCAATACATGCCAGTTTAGACTTTTCAGTCTCTGCTGCACTGTAGATATACCCAGAAAATCATTATTTCACCCAGAATTAAATTGAGCAGACCATCGTATCAAGAACCTTTGATAGCTTATCCTCCTATGAATAACCCTTAAGGTTCTTCATCTTTACAGGCTCAAGTCTGTAGAATGAAATGATTAGTGACAAAATTCTTGCTACTTAAGGTATTTTTAAATTAATCCAGGGTTTCTGGGGTACACAGCTAATCAGAAGGATCACAGGCTAAAGGGAAGGACTGCATGAGAACTGGATGGAGCCTTTCCCTTGATGACATTTCATTACTACTGATGACACACCAATTCTGTATATACCTCATACCTGATGGACCATTCATGAGAATGATCAAGAGCAGTAGTTTTCAACCTTCCCAATGCTGCAACCCTTTAATACAGTTCCTCATGCTGGGCTGACCCAACCATAAAATTATTTTGTTGCTACTTCATATGTCCAACAGTTTGCTACTGTTATGAATCATAATGGAAATATTTGATATGCGGGTTATCTGGTGTGTGACCTCCAAAAGAATCATGAGCCATCATTGCTCTAGATTCTCTGGGGCATATTTTATCAGTATATTTTCTCTAGTCAACCTGGAGAAGTCATACATAATTCAATGTTATTGATGTTTTGGTTTCTCTTCCACCTTTTTATAGACTTTTAAATATGTCAACAAAGTGAACTGAAATCAGTAAGTAACTATAGCAGTAACAAACCAGTAAGACCCATTATGAATCTTATTGCGTTAGAAGGCAGTCTACTACTGAGAGACTTGCCTTGGGACCTCAGGCTCATATCTGAAGAAAGACAAGGGACACAGACCTGCTGGTCTTATGTCACAGAACCAGTGCACTTTCAGAAAACTTCACCAAATGCTAGAATCTCTAGGTACATGTGTGAAAAGAATTTGCTGGGCTCTATTCTCCACGCTTTGATTCACTGTATTTGATATGAAGTTGAATAATATAAATTCTAAAATGTATCTGGAGAATGGAGATGTAATTTGATGTAAAAAAGGTGTGTAGCGTGCACAAGGCTTTGGGTTGCATTCCCGGCACTGTAAACCACAACAGATGTAACAAAAATAAGACTCCAGGTAAAATCTCAACAAACTGGTCATCATTCTCTAATGTAGGATCACAAACTCAAAGGCCTTTAATAAGCCCCAGGCAGCAACATAGAGGATAGGATCACATTATGAAGTGGTGGTTTGCAAAGTGCATCCATAGTTTAAAAGCCATTCCAAAAAAAAAAAAAAAAAAAAAAAAAAAAAAACCTTTATTTTAAACATTGTGCAGTACACGGGTAGTATGATACCGTATGCCAGATTTGAGTTATGACAGTTCACTGAAGCAGTGCAACATGCTCTAAATGAACCATGAACTTTCATGTCATGGCAGAAGTCTATAACCCATGTCCAACTTTTTCTTCCTAATCACCCTTTCAAAATTAATTATTACGCTATTTTACTTTCTAGTGCCTGTTGGAAGCAAGCTGATATTGCCCTCTGGAAAAAGAGGATAGAGCATCTTCTACGAGCTGGCCAGATATGTAGGGTAGTCCCAAAGTCTTCATTCTCTTCCTTCTTCTGTGCTTCCCAGAATACTTCTGAGGACTCTGTGAACCAGTCTCCATTGCCTTCCAGTTTCTAGTTGTGATTGGCCAATGTGAGGCACAGCTGGGGACAGGGACAAGGGAGGGAGCCCTGAGCCCTGGTTGACAGTGCCTGTGCTCCTCTGAGTCAACATCTTCCATGTGGTGATGGCCTCCTAATGTTGATTAGAATGACCCTTTTTCCTAAAAGCCACTGCTGGGCTCATCATTTCCCATGTAAGGGTAGAGAGAGCTCCTGTGTTTCCACTCCTTGCTGGTTCTCCTTAACTCTGATCAGCCCCCAGCAATGACTGCCATCACCGGGGAGATTCAGCAGTCACTTCTTTCAAAATGTATCATGTACACCTGTCCTTGACCTTATTCAACCCACAGTGTTACTGTTCAACACATAGACTCTATTAGTACGGAAGCTACACAGTCCCCTCAGCAGCAACCAAATACACAGGAGAAGAGTGGGCAATTTGTCTCTCAGTAAAACCAAACACTAAATGTGCCTTAATTATAGAATTAACATTTTTATCTGACTATTGATCAGAAATTCAATTCTAGAGTCAAGACTTTATGTTCAGAGGGATGCCAGTCAATCACAATATTGACTTTATCTACAAGAATCCTTCTGGGAGTCTCCTAATTGCTTATTCTTGTTATCAAAGGATGTTGGGCCCAGCAACCTCTATGTGCAGTAATGGAAAGTGCTGAATAAATGACTTGTCTTAACATTGCAGGGAATGTGAGTCAGAAAGAAGTTGTACATACGTAAAACCTCCACACAATTGTTCAGTAGTCTGAGGTTGTCAGTGACACATCCGGGGCAAGTGTCAACCCCAGTTCCTTGGGATTCTAGCAATGGAATCCACCATAGGTAAATACAAATGGAATTTGAAGTTCTCTACCAATTGATCTGCTGGTGACATCATGAGGGACTCTCACAAAGAATGGCAACAGTGCCATGCCTATGAGAAGAGGGTAAGGAATTACCCTGGGCCACATGGAAAGCCATGACTGAGAGACTGAAAATTAGCAGTTCCAAGCCTAGGCACAATCCAAACACATGGTTTATTTGGCCCAGAGGGTCTTTTCATAAAACAACAACAACAACAAAAACAGCAAAAACAAAAAAAATCCTCAAACTGGTTATGGACGCAAAACATTTGGTAGGTGTTTGTTTTCATTAAAAACTAAATTTTCATAGCAACCTACATATGGAAGAACATTTGATTAATTGATGGAAATATTCATGGTGCAAATTAAGGGATTAAGGGAGGAGGACTTAGTATTGCCATAACCTAGAGATGTGTTAGTCATGGATGTGTTGATGGCCATGCATTTACTGGAGAGATGCATGCAGAGTGCACATTTAGGTCAGCCTAACATACAGTGACTACATTAACCGTGGTTTCATAGTTCCTAAGGAAGGGCTGTGTCCAAAGGCATTACCTTCTCTCTCACCAGAAGAGACAGCCATTTAGGAAATGGAGATGTGTGGGATGCTAAGAATTCCAGTTCTGAATCACAGGTTACTTAAAGTACGGAATGAGCCTGTGTTTCATTTTTCCGCTGTGACCTTGAAGTGTCTCTCTGAAAATTAGACATTTTGGCCTTGAGGCTTGTCCTATTGACCAAGGTATGTAAGATCACAGTGGCAGAGGAGATCTGGGTTTGAGCACAGCATAACTAAATAATGAAATGCAAGAAATGATGCTGATTTTACTATATTTCTCAAGAAGGTGGGCAGGCAGGGCTTATGCGCTCCCTGTTTCATGGTGGGCTGATTTAATAATGTGAATCACATTGCAGAGAGGCTGAACCATCCTGGGAATCTTCTCTCATCTTTCTTCCATTTTGGATAGAGTTTACACATTTAAACCACATACATATTTCACCACCCCACTACCACCACCACTTCCATAACTGAGAAAAATTGGAAGTTTATAGAGGGAAAAGATAGGTGCTTGAATGAAAAACACTTTATTGTTTAATTCACATCTTGTTGACTCAGTTCATAATCCCCAAGGACCAATCCACTCACACCACAGCTTTACATGCTAAATAACAACAGTGAACATTCAGCAAGGCAGACAATTGTGGGCCAGGTAGGTGCATGCACCACTTTCTTTAAATATCTTCATTTAATCTCTTGACAACCTTTGAGGTAAGCACAGTCACTATCTAAATCTTAGGAATGAGGAAACTGAATGATAGGGTACCCAGTCTATAAAACAAGATTCCTATGAGATTGTAGGTGACCTTGTTCAACCATCCTAGAAAGGACTATCTGATAGTCTGTCTCACCTTGGGCTAACAATTTCAGGAATTGCTAGAATAGATGCTTAACTGATAATACAGCTGCAACAATTTCCTCATTCCCAAGCCCCTCAGATGCCTATGTGGAGGGCTGCAGCCAGTGTTTTCCCTTGGCAGATCTTTCAGTTTCCTGTGGGAGAGAGCCAGCTCCTTGCTGTGTATACCAATCAAGACAATCCTATTTGTTGAAGGTCAGACTCTGCTCTCTTTCTACCTTCTGTCTCTATGTTTCCTCAGAAATCTAACACTGAGGCTTCAATGACTTCAGCTTCTGTCTACCAAATCTCATGGCCCCAGTCACATAGCCACAAGAAAAGAAACCAGCCAACATCTGAAGGTGGGAATTCTCAGCTGTGGTAAGTACACTGCTTGTTGAACAACTCCATTTCAGCCCTGAGGAACCCTGACTTGAAGGTCCAGTTAACCTATATTAAGACTTTAAATCAAACTGAAATTATAAGTGTTTGTTGTCATATAGCAATGGAAAACAGACAAATAAACAATGAAACCAGGATTGTTCCACCTTCTAAAAAAAAAAAAAGAAATGTCTGATTTGTTTTTCAACTGGTAGTGTTTCCTTGTGAAGCAAAAGACAGGTAAGCCACCCACCAAAGTAGCTGAAGCATATCATTTATTTTCAGACAATAACTGTCTAGGGAACCCATATGTTCCTGGGATTCAGCTTAGTGGAAGAGAGATTTCTAGAGGCTACAAAGACACTGACCACTGTATCTGTCCACAGAGAGACAGAGATTACCAAAAGGAGCTTCAGTGTGGAAAGTTGTAGAAAGACCAAATATATGGGATGGTCTGGAGCTAGAACTGGAGCCATGAAGCTTGCAGTGGGAAGAAGAATGAGAATAGGCATCAAGTAAGACACATTTTTGATTTAGATCATCCAGGATGAGGAAGAATAACCTAGGGCAATGACAGAGAGTAGAGCAGGTTGTGCAGAACACCATGATAACTCATAATAGCACTATACACAGAGACTCATGTGTTCTCCAGGGTTTGTAGGAATGACATAAATCCAGGAGTGGGGAGAGAGGAAAAGAGAAGATATTGCTGCTAAATCATACAGCATGTAGCCCCCAAATGCTGTTAAAGGAGGTGCCAAATTTTGTGCTGGTTCCAAGCACCTTGCTGTTATTGGGGGAGGGAACAGACACAACACTGCTTTTTCTTCATATGGTAGAGGCAGACCTAGGGCCACCTTGGATTGTCGTCTCTGATAGTATGTAAACAGTTCATCACACAAATGCGTCTGATGCCTGGAAAAATGCAAATGAATAGTATTTCAACCAGATACTATTACAATACTCAAGGAAGTGGCTAAAAACATAGATGGCATCAATCACCAACAAAGTTGCTGTGCCACTGGACCCCTCACATGGTAGGAATGAGAAATGACAATCTCTCTTTTTTTTTTTTTTAAAATTGAGCATATGCACTTGTCCTAACATAACAATTCTACTCCAGCCATAATAATCTTCATCCCCAAAGTGAAAACATATTTGTAAAAAAAAAAACTTGCACAAGTATTACTGACATTTTATCCATAGTAGCCAAAACAAAAAGCAAGCAGTAGACAAAAACAGAAAGAAAAGAAAACAAATTAGACAGAGCTCAGGCATATCTTACCAGTAGAACAGAGAAATAAACTATGGCACAGTAGGATATTTCCCCATAATAAAAACAACACAGACTGTATATGAAGAACCACAAAGGGCCCTTAACTTTTCCCTACTTGTAAGCTACCCTGAGAGCCCGTGACGCTTTAATGCATGCTGAGAGAGGACAAGGACTCCTGGGTCAGAGGCAAATGACTATTGTGGACAGCTACAGTGGATGCCAGAGGAAGCATATTTTTGAGGTGCCATTCCAGTGAAGAGGGTCCTGACTTACCAAACTGCATCTTTTGTAGTGGATAGTAAACACACGCATGCCCTTTGCTTCTACAGGAGATAGCGCCTGTGTACCACAAAGCATCTTAACACACAAACATCTTTGAAAAATGTTTCTACAAAGAGCTATATTTGCACCTCAGTTAGGAAGATGTGAAGAAATTTTGTAGGTGGTGAATCACTTATGTACAAAGTTCTAGAACAGTGTTTCCCGTGTAGTTGTCAGAGAGTTGGTTGTGGCAGGGTACTCTGTAAGGGAACTTTGATTTATATAGGTGTGCAGGAGTGTGTATTTGTCAAAGCTTAATGAAGGTACACTTAAAATTTGCTTCGTTAGTAAATTGACTTACATTGTAAGAAGATACTAGGGTCAAGTAAATTATATGACTTACAAAGGATCGCACAGTGAAGAAATGAGTTTCTCCACAGGATATTCACCTCTTACCAGCAGAGGTGCATGACTCTTAGTGCAAGGATGTTTCTAGAGTGAGAAATTGTAGAATACAGCAATGCTCATTTAGAGGGGAGGTGTGCTGCTGCATGTAATTTGTGTTGGAATGTACCAAGAGTAAGCTGGAGAATGGATAGATAAAGGCATGAGGAGATGCATAGCTATGCATACAGCAAGCACAGTATAATGTTCGCCATGAAAATCTAGGTGGTTTATATACAAGTGTTCTGTGTAAAATTGAGTGTGGGTGCTTGTTTGAAAATAGTCCTTCTTAGGGAAATGGATGGATCTGGAGAATATCATCCTGAGTGAGGTAACCCAATCACAAAAGAACA
>NW_022196915.1:36095789-36112657 GCF_008632895.1 Mastomys coucha
ATGTAAATAAAGAAAATATCTAAAATAAAAAAAAACTTATTTTAATTAAATAGAAAAAAAAAAGAAAATAGTCCTAATTAATATACTGAGACAAAAAATGAAAATCTTTAAGAATAATAAGACAGTAATTAACATAGAGATGGTCTTCAAAAAGCCACAAAAGGGATAAATTGAATTATAGGATTATTTAATACTTTAAAAAAAATCATTGGCACATAAGCAAAATGAAAGGATATTGTGGAAAATATTTATACTTTATTCAATGGCTGAGTTGTTAAAAATAAGACTTCTCATAAATGATAAAGAAAAAGATTAATGATAATTAATGTAAGGATTACTAAGCTTGCAATATTAGCATTTAGGAAGTTAAGTCTTAAGGATTGACTGGGTACATGGTCAGTTTCAGGCCAGCCCTGGCTATTTAGCAAGACTCTGCATCCAACAAACTAACTTTACTAGCAAGCACTATAAATGAACACTTAATTAGAAAGGAACACAATACCAATACAATAACGAAGTGTTTGACATCATTAATAATCAAAGATGTAAACTAACACACCAGTACTAGGAATTGACAAAGGCAATTTTAAATGACCATGACATAGAACAGGGTTAGGGTGAGTTGAGGCTGACTGACTAACCTCTATGCTAGCCTCCAGCTTTGAATTTGAATCCTGCTCCTCCAGGGACTGAGTAGATCTCACTGTGTCTCAGTCTCCTCATTGCTAATACTGAAAATCAGTAGTGTTTAAACTTAAGTTCTATGGGTTGTATCCTAGGTATTCTGTACTTTTTGGCTAATATTCATTTATTGGTGAGTACATACTACACATGTCCTTCTGGGTCTGGGTTACCTCACTTAGAACGTTATTTTCTAGTCCCACCTTTTGCCTGCAAAACTCATGATGTCCTCATTCTTAATGACTGAATAGTATTCCACTGTGTAAATGAACCACATTTTCTGTACCCATTCTTTGGTTGAGGGACATCTGTGTTGTTTCCAGGTTCTGGGTATTACAAACAAGGCCACTATGAACAGAGTGGAGCATGTGTCCTTGTGGTATGATGGGATATCTGTTGGCTATATGCCCAAGAGTGGTATAGCTGGGTCTTCAGGTAGATCTGTTTCCAATTTTCAGATTGATTTCTAGAGTGGTTGTACCAGTTTGCAATCCCACCAGCAGTGGAGGAGTGTACCTTTTAGTCCACATCCTTGCAAGCATGTGCTGTCACCTGAGTTTTTGATCTTAGTCATTCTGATTGGTGTAAGGTGGAATCTCAGGGTCATTTTGATTTGCATTTCCCTAATGACTAAAGAATTTGAACACTTCTTTAAGTGCTTCTTGGCCATTCAAGATTCCTCTAGTTGTGAACTCTCTGCTTAGCTCTGTCCCCCATTCTTAAATTATGTTATTTGGGTTTTTTGGAGGTTAGCTTTTTGAGTTCTTTTTAGATTTTGGATATTAGTCCTCTATCAGATGTAGGGTTGGTGAAGCTTTTTCCCCAAACTGTAGGTTGCCAGTTTGTCCTGTTGACCGTCTTTTCCCTCACAAAAGCTTTTCAGTTTCATGAGATCCCATTTATCAATTTTTGATCTTAGAGCCTGAGCCATTGGAATTCTGTTTAGGAAATTTCCCCCTATGCCAATGAATTCGAGGTTCTTTCCCACTTTCTCTTCTATTAGATTCACTGTATCTGTTTTTATGTTAAGATCCTTGATCAATTTGGACTTGAGTTTTGTGTAAGGTGATAAATACGGATCTATTTTCATTTTTCTACATACAGACTGTCAGTTAGATCAGCACTATTTATTGAAGATGTTTTCTTTTTTCCAGTGTATATTTTTGGCTTCTTTGTCAAAGATCAAGTGTCCATAGGTGTGTGGCTTTATTTTGGGGTCTTCAATTCTAGTCCATTGATAGATTTGTCTGTTTCTGTATCAGTATCATACTTTTTTTTTTTTTATTACTCTGTAGTGTTGCTTGAGGTCAGGGATGGTGATTGCCCCAAAAGTTCTTTTATTGTTAAGGATTGTTTTGGCTATCCTGGGATTTTTGTCTTTTCATATTAAATTAAGAATTGCTCTTTCTATGCCTGTAAAGAATTGTATTGGAATTTTGATGGAGATTGTGTTTAATTTGTAGATTGCTTTTGGTAGGATGGACATTTTTACTATATCAATCCTACCAATCTATGAGCATGGGAGATCTTTCCATCTTCTGAAATCTTCTTCAATTTCTTTCTTGAGAGACTTGAAGTTCTTGTCATACAGATCTTTCACTTGTTTGGTTAGAGTTACACCAAGATATTTTAGATTATTTGTGACTATTGTAAAGGGTCTTGTTTCTCTATTTTCTTTTCCAGCCCATCTATCATTTGTATAAAGGAAAGTAACTGATTTGTTTGAGTTAATTTTATATCCAGCATTTATTAACTGTGTGATAGCACTTCTCTACCAACCCCCACCCTTACAAATACATTCAGGTGCAGGTCAGAATGTAGTACTAACTGGATCCCAACTGAACATCCTTGTTAGAAAATGGAAAACAAAAGCAAAAAGCCAGGTGTTCTTTAGATAAAAGTATCTTCTTGTATAAAGCATCCCTGGTTTCTTTTTTTTTTAAAGATTTATTTATTTATTTTAAATTATTCATTCATTTATTATATGTAAGTACACTGTAGTTGTCTTCAGACATTCCAGAAGATGGTGTCAGGTCTCATTACAGATGGTTGTGAGCCACCATGTGGTTGCCAGGGTTTGAACTCAGGACCTCTGGAAGAGCAGTCAGTGTTCTTAACCACTGAGCCATCTCTCCAGCCCCACTCCTGGTTTCTTTATGAAAAAAACTTACTTAAAAATATTGTTTGAAGGATCCAAATGTAAAACTGCGATATTATTATTATTTTTTTTACCAGAAATATAATTCTAAAACAGGAGGGCAGTCTCCTTCTCCCCTGCCTGACCATTTTCAAAAATGCTGCTTTCAACTCTTCATTTCTTTACTGAGTAGGGACATTTCTCATCACTTCTCTGCTCCCACTAAATATAGTAGTCTGGTAATGGACTCAGGCCCTTCTTGAGTTGCAGACTAGCATTGGGATTAGAAAAAGTCAATCAAGAAGCCTGGGGACTGGTCAGGGCTGGAAGAGCTGGCTCAGAAGTCTTTGATCAGCTATCAGTGGGCATTGTCTCTGGCTCAGCTCCGGTCAGCAGCATGGTCTACAGTCTATACTGCTGGAGATCTACATGGCTTTCTGGAGGCCTTGCTATTTCTAGGTCACTTCATCAGTGAGAAAATTCTCCCTCCGCACCTTTCTGTAACCCTTCCTCTTCATTTTTCTCTTTTCTCTTAGAAGAACCATGAGGAAGGCACCATTCTTCCACACTCACTTCGAAGGAGGCAGGGTGGGGTAGCTTGCATCCTCTCTCCAGAATACCACATTCACAGGGGTTCAGCAGCAGCAAGCAGGTCCCTCTTTGGACTTTTCTATCTCAGAAGTAGCAGCAGTCTCTGCTACTGCTGGGGGTCTGCTGGGATAACCAGCACCTTTTGTTTTCAGTTTTAAGCATAAATTGGACATCTGAATCCTGTGAAACTTTATATTATACCTTATATTACAGCATGACTTGAATATTCTAGAAATTTGGATAAAAGACTGTAAGTGGATTAATATATGTAATTTATATGAGAAGAATCAGCTTCTCATTTTTCTGTAGGAGAGATAGGTTAGATAAGTCTTTATTGAAAATATGGGTAAGTGATTTGTTGGGGGAGTTGAGTCCATTGTTGTTAAGAGATATTAAGGAATAGTGATTGTTGCTTCCTGTTATTTTTGATGTTATTTTTATGTTTGTGTGGTTATTTTCTTTTGGGTTTGTTGAAAGAAGATTATTTTCTTGCTTTTTCTAGGGTGTTGTTTCCCTCTTTGTGTTGGCATTTTCCATCTATTATTCCTTGTAGGGCTGGATTTGTGGAAAGATATTGTATAAAATCTGTTTTGTCATGGAATATCTTGTTTTCTCGATCTATGGTAATTGAGATTTTTGCTGGGTATAGTAGCCTGGGCTGGCATTTGTGTTCTTGTAGGGTCTGTATGACATCTGTCCAGGATCTTCTAGCTTTCATAGTCTGTGGTGAGAAGTCGGTGTAATTCTGATAGGCCTGCCTTTATATGCTACTTTACCCTTGTCTCTTATTGCTTTTAATGTTCTTTCTTTGTTTTGTGCATTTGGTGTTTTGATTATTATGTGATGGGAGAAATTTCTTTACTGGTTCAATCTATTTGGAGTTCTGTAGGCTTCTTGTATGTTTCTTTAGGTTAGAGACGTTTTCTTCTATAATTTTGTTGAAGATATTTACTGGCCCATTACATTGGGAGTCTTCACTCTCTTCTATACCTATTATCCTTAGGTTTGGTCTTCTCATTGTGTCCTGGATTTCCTGGATGTTTTTGGTTAGGAGCTTTTTTGCATTTTGCATTTTTTGACTGTTGTATCAATGTTTTCTATGGTATCTTCTGCCCCTGAGATTCTCTCTTCTATTTCTTGTATTCTGTTGGTGATGCTTACATCTATGATTCTTGATCCCTTTCCTAGGTTTTCTATCTCCTGGGTTGTATTATTTTGTGATTTCTTTATTGTTTCTAGTTCCATTTTTAGATCTTGAATGGTTTTGTTCATTTCCTTTGCCTGTTTGGTTGTATTTTCCTCTAATTCTTTAAGGATTTTTGTGTTTCCTCTTTAAGGGTTTCTACCTGTTTACCTGTGTTCTCCTGTATTTCTTCCAGGGACCTATTTATGTACTTCTTAAAGTCCTCTGTCATCATCCTGAGATGTGATTTTAAATCAGAATCTTGCTTTTCTGGTATGCTGGGGTATCCAGGGCTCACTGTGGTGGGAGAACTGGGTTCTGATAATGCCAAGTAGCCTTGGTTTCTGTTGCTTATGTTCTTGCCTTTGACTCTCAACATCTAGTTATCTCTGGTGTTAGCTGGTCTTGCTGTCTCTGACTGTAGCTTGTCCCTCCTGCAAGCCTGTGTGTCAGTACTCCTGGGAGACCAGTTCTCTCTGGGAGGAATTTGGGTATGGAGAGCTATGGCACAGGGTCAGCTCTGGGTACAGATGGAAACCAGATTGATCCTGTTTTGCTCTTCCTTGGTTCCTGTATCCTGATGGCTCTGGGCAGGTCTCTCTTGGGCCAGGATTTTGAACAGAAATGTTGGTCTTACCTATGCTCACAGGTATGTCGGCACTCCTGGGAGACTAGCACTCTCCTGGCAGTATTTGGGTATGGAATGCTGTGGCACATGATCAGCTCCTGGCACAGAAACCGGAAGGATCTTGCATACTTGGTTACTAAAGAATGCAATTACTTACCTGGCCCATATCTTTAAATTAACTCCTAAACCTATTTATGCCATATGAGCTATCCATAGACCCATTTAAAGGATGTTATTTCCAGGCATAAGTTCAGCTATTCAGGGCAGTCTCAGAGATTTTAGAAAAAAAAACCCATCAAATTAGTCTAGCTGGGGCAATCTTCAAAAACCTTTAGAAACCTGCAGTCCTCTTAGAAATAGCTCCTTGCTCTTCAGACTCTCCCACCCTAGAACATGGATGCTTAGCATGAGATCCTCTTTCTGATTGCTTTTGGCATGGGCTGCAGACTGGTGAGAATGTAGTTAGAAGTGCATTGATATTACCCTGAAAACTAAGGGAGAGTTCTCTCTCCTCTATAGCATGTCAGGGATACTCACATATTCTGGTTGGAGGTGGGGGTTCTTGATAACATAGATCAATGTTATAACTTTAAAATGTAGACCCTACAATATAATGAAATTACAAAATATTCATGAAAGTGACTATCTGATACAATGTCTGATTTATTAAACATGATTCCTGTCTGTCTAGCTGGTAATAAGTACCGTGCTCTGCTCTCTTTCCACCATCTCCTCACTCCTTTCTAACAGACTGGCATGACTCCACCCTGTAATGACTGAGTTATGTTCCCTCTCTTAAGTCTCATCTTCAATGTCTCAGAATGTGAGAGCATTGAGACAGTAATCGAGGTCACTAAGTCAAAACAAGAGCAGCAAGATAGAGCTTAAACTACTACAACCAATGCCCTTAAGGAGAAAAGAGTAGGACAGGCACAGAGAGAAGACCTGTGAATATGAGAATATGACAGGGAGAAGACAGACACTAACACCTTGAGAGGAGAGACCTCAACTCTGCTAAGATTAGTTTTGGATTTCTGGCCTCCACATCTGAGAGAAAATAAATTCTTTTATGTAAGCCACCCAGTTTGTAATACTTTGCTATGGTACCTATAGCAAGTTAATACAAAGTTTTTTTCATTATTTTTTTCTTCATATTTTCTTTATGGGGGATGGGTAGTATGTGTTATTATAGGACACATATATATATGCTATGTGTATATGTGGAGCTGAGATGACAATGTTCAAGAGTCAGCTATCTCTACCATGTAGGTTCCAGAGGTTAGAGGAGTGTCTTGGTGTTCATTGAGCCATCTTGCCAGTCCCTAATACAAGATTTCACTGGTTGAAAATCTACATCTCAAACTGGAGAGTTAGGAGAAAATGTATCAGCATATACAGCCACAGTGGTACCAAGGATAAATACTGCATGAGGTACATTTGTGCTCAGCAGTTGGACTTATTTAAATATGTTACCTGGGCATAGGATGTAGCTCATTTGGTGAAGTATTTGACTAGCATGCACAGGCTGTGGGTTGAAGGAAGTTTAAAGTCATCTTTAAGTATGTAGCAAGTTGGAACCCAGTCTAGGATACATGAGACCAGTCTCAATAAAATAAAATAACCAAAACAATGTGATTATGCATTTCCCCAGTAGGTAACCCTTGTCTCTCTTGTTCCGAACATGAAATGTCCTTCTCATTCCAAGCATTATTTTTACTTCCCAAGTGTGCGATAAGATCTTTGCAACTGCAGATTTTACATCCTTGTTGGCTCCATTATGGTTCTGTGCCAACATAATTAACTCTTCTTTCACTGTAGAGCCAACTCCTGTATTCTTTTATCATTCAGCCAAAGAATAGATACTCCCTTATTCAGAGGAGACTCAACCTTGGTGGGTGCTGCCTTTCAACACCCTGAAGTTTATCCTCTTTCTTCTTAGTACACGCTACCAAGAACCAATCAACCAGTACTGAGGCAGCTCTTTTTTCTCTACTTGTAGAAAGAGTGACTTTAACACACTGAAATGTCATTTCTGAAGAAAGCCTTAATTTGGGGCAAAAATTTTAATACTATATGAAGATCAGATCAGCTGTGCCCTCATGTCAAAAATGTGACACCAGAGGGTGGATTGTCACACTGAAGAGCCATTGATACGTGTTGCTGCAACAGAAGGGTGGTTCAGTTCTGGGTGCATGTTAGAGGTCCCTGAGAGATTCTGAGTGGATTCTAACTCTTTCCTTTGGAGCCTGATCTAATTAGCATGGAGTGGGTGCATTACTTGGCATTTCCAAAATACCAGAAATTTAAGGAAGGGTCATTAGAGAGGGAAGGGCTGTGGGTGAAAAAGAAATACAGAGATGGTGAGAGGCTGAGGGATAGATGGAGCAAAAAGGACACTGATTTAGTTTTGTTCCTAACTACTGCGTTTAGACATGTGGGACCCTGCATTGCCTTTGAAAGCAGAATTTGGAATAAATTAGCTTTGATTGCAGCTAAGAGCATCATATTACAGCCTTGGAAAAACAACTCAAATTGTTGCATTGCGAATGGATGTTATCTTTAACTACAGCATCACCATGAGACAGCTTTATAAATTACAGGGTATAGTGGGTTATTTTGATGAGATTGTGGGTTCTTTATATTGCTTACTCAGACAGGGATAATAACAGAATACAACTGTGTATGTTTATAGTTTCAATTGAAGAAGCCCTTAAGGATGAACAAGACAAGATTAATGGTGATTGCATCTCCAGAGCATGTTTGTTCCATAATGAAGTTGGCATTACCCCAACTGCAGTACAATGTCAAGGTGAGCAAGATTCCATCTACAAGTAACCAGTCATCTACCCCCTAACTGCAGCTCAGCTTCTGTGGCTGTTCTATCCACTAGCTGAGATGAGTTTGTTGAGCTCATTGAGTTTTTCAAATAATAAATACATGGAACTCAAAAAGGATCACAGTTGTGATAAAAGGCTTTCCATTGTTTTCCATTACAAATTAATATAACCTTGCTATTCACAAGTCTAATTGGACACAAGAAGAACATTGTTAGAATAATGGCAACTTCTGGGAGAAGAAGAATCAATTTACTTTAAGGGATTCCTAGTAAGTAGATATTGCTCCAGTAGAAGGACCCCCCCACCTTCAAGAGTATTTGAGTAGCACAAATTGGGCTCTATGGGCTTTAAAATAAGTAAATAAATTGTAAGTAAATAAATAGTAAAAATATAGAATATTGTATTGGGTTGATAGGAAGGTAGTGGTATGTGTGGGAAGATTTATGGGAGGGACTAAATATGATCATTGTATGAATATATGATCATATATTATATTAAATTTTCAAAAATAAAAACATTAAAAATAAAAATAAAACACCTTGTAATTATACCATGCTGTTTTCTTTTATAATAAATCTATCATTATAACAAATAATAAAACTATTTCCTTTAGTAACTAATGGACTTATAACTAATAGGATAGGCACAGGAAAGTGTTGTTTATTCATAGGAGAGAATAAGGAAATAAAGTACAATAAAGTTTGAGCTGAACGAATTACTTTAGTATTTAATTTTCAGCATTCAACGCTTTGTTTAATTTTTGTGGTTTGTTTAATAATAAGCTAATACAAAGCATTAAAGCCAGTGACTGGTGAGATAAAGTACAATGAACTGCAGTTACTGTAATGAAGGCTGCAGATTGCATACTTAAAAATGTTTAAAGGAGAACTGGAAAGCTTCTTCTAAATCATGCAACTAAAACATGAATATGTATGTATGCATTAGTATAGTTAGCAAGTTTAATCATATCAATAAAGTCTATAACTGCACCAATAGGAGGCTTAGGCCTGTGATGGCTAAAGAAACTTTACTTTATGCTCAACATCCATCTTGGTACCAACTAGCCATATATCTTTAACTCCAGTCCCTGGAAGATAAATTCCAGTACCCTTGACTCAGCGACCTTCCCATCCCAAAATGTACAGCAATGATTATCTACTTGTTATATGTACACATTAAAGAACTATTTTGAGATCACCCTGACTACCTGATCTTGGCAGAGCAGAGCAGCCTTGGCTTGCTTGTAAAGATACTCAAGTTCTTCCTTGTGGTGTGTACCTTTAAAAGACCTTCCCTCAGCTGGGTGTGGTGGCGCACGCCTTTGATCCCAGCACTTGGGAGGCAGAGGCAGGTGGATTTCTGAGTTTGAGGCCAGCTTGGTCTACAGAGTGAGTTCCAGGACAGCCAGGGCTGCACAGAAAAACCCTGTCTCAAAAAAACAAAAATCCCTCAGCCTCCGTCATATGACAATTTCTGATCTGGCCCCATGATTGTTGTCCTGCTAGAAGCTTTAATAAACTTAACTAATTCTAATCCAGATTGAGTCTATGATCTTTTCTCAGAGGTCATGAACTCCATAACAGCATCAGGGAAAGTAACCATGCATAGGGGAGTTGGCTGAGATGATGTTTAAGTTGCCATTACAACTTCAGTAATGATTTCTTTATAAAGATAATACATGTAAATAACTGAGGAGAGCCATAGCTTTTCCCTGCCTCCATTATTTCCAATATATACATCCTACATGGAATTCAAACTCAGCGTTTTTCAAAATGAAATAATTTTCCATTTCTGGTCATTGAATTGTTGGCTTCTGTTGACCCCAGTTAACAATATCACTCTCCATCAAATTACACAATCTTCCTCTATCATCTACTTCTCTCCCCTCACCCTAACCCACACACCCACTTCTTCAAATATGCCTCCACTTTTCTTTTGTATCTCTTCCTTCACCCTTTAACTCACAGCAACTAGGTTACTTATGTGTTTGCTCATGTAATACCATGCAATGCCCATGTAGAATGCCAACCATCACCCAGGGGACTGCTAAGCTGTTCCAGCGCTCATCTGTCCTTAGAAACAAGGCACAGTGAAAACAACAGAGCAGCAGCAAGGACAAAAATTCTCCTGTCCTGAAATTGTCACCCCATTCCCACCATAGGAGCCATTTTCCATCAAATCAACAGATAACTGTTGTGAAAATAAAAACTGAACACTAACCACATCACTGCTTTGCCTAAGATTGTTCCATGGTTACCCAACATACGTCTAACCAATTCATCCCAGTCTAAGATAGGGAGAATTCAATTCATTTTTTCTATGCTGCACACATTATCCTTTTACACCTGATTTTTCTTTTTCTAAAATATCCTTAGACACTTTCTGTTTTAATCATAAAACCATTCCATCACAAACCCAAAGCATACGTTTACATTGGCATCTGGCCAAGCTAGCATCCTTGGGAGGAGTAAGTGTTTCCCTGTTGGCACTGGCAGACACTTTTAGTGGGTAAGTTACTTAGCAATAAGTATCAGTTACCTGCTATGTGCTGGAATGTAGAATCAGAAAAGAGTTATGTTCATATTTTTATGGCACTAATATTCAAATTGTGTGATACAGTTAGTCAATAAACAGAAAAAACAATTTGCCTAGTGAGATGGGGACAGAAATCCAATCAGGACGCATGAAGCTGAGAATTGGAGACACATGAACCAAATGTGTCAGCAAATCATATTAGCTTAAACTATTAACTCTTTTTTGGGTTTTTAAATTTACTTTCATTCCTTTGTTGTCCTTTAAGTGTGACTCACCAAAGAGTAATGAGATCTTATTTGTTAGTGTAAAAATGAGGGTAATACAGTGTCTGGCTTGCAGTAAGGAATCAATATATGTTCTATAACAGAAGTTAAGAAACAAATGGAGTGTGTGAGGAAAAAAAAAGGAGAGAGGGAGTGTGTAAAGGATGGAAGAAGAGGAGGAAGGGATGGAGAGAGAAAATGAGGAAGGCAGGAGCGGGAAGGAAAAGGACAACTTAACAAAGAGGAAGATACAGGGAAGAGTGGGAGGGAGAAAGAATGTATGTTTTAGATGTTTCAGAAATAAACCTAGAAATACTTTGGCTGAGTAAACATGATATTAATTATAGTCATTGAACCATTTATGTGAATTGTTGACTGTGAATGTGTAATCATGTTAGTTTTTTACCACTATAACAAGGCTTACCTCTAAATAATTTCCCTTATTTTATAATTGTCTCCTCCGAGCACTTAAGTCATTCCCCCCACTCTGCTCTGATTCAAATATCCAAGACTTCCTTTGTCAACAAATTCTTGTGAGGGATGGCTTCTGTCTGCTCATACTGGAACAATGAGGCACCAAAAAGATCCACATTACACAGAGCCCTCACTTACCTGTGTGAGCCTCCACTTCCAGGTGGAGCCAGTGTGCTAGGAAGTGATGGGGTTGGCTGAATTAATGCTTCCAGATAAGCGCATCACATATACTGTATTATATAATTTTTGGTGCCTACCTACTTAAGAAATTTAACTACAGCAAAAAAACTATTCCAAAAGCTATTTGACTAATCAATTGTTGACTAATCATTTGACTAATCATTGTTGACTTTTCAACAATGAATGTGAGAGCCTGTTGTGATTCTCATAGAGCAGACTGCTAAAAAGAAATAGTAAATGCACCCATTTGTTTTGGCATACAACTCTGTCTTCAAGTAATTATATTTCTCTGAAAATAGTTCAAGTGAGCCAATGAGTGCTTTCAAGCCACATTTTTGTTTGGGCAAAACTTTCCATGAATACACAGTGGATCCCAGTGTCTCCTCTTAGTCTGTGATGTCCTACCCTGATGAAGTGGAGCTTGGCATAAAATGAGCCAGAACCTGAGCATGGATGAGATGCTAATCTTTTCCCAAGAACTTTAAACTTACTTCACTTGATATCGGGGCTGAGTCAAGCCAGAAACAGTCTCATACAGCTCAACTCCTTCATGTTTCATCTGAACATGTGTATCTTAGAAAGGCGAGCAATTAAAGATGTAAAAGGAAAGAAAGCAGCAGCTTTCCAGTCAACTCTGAGGGAAACCAAGGATTCGCTTATGTCATGACGGGCACGACAGGGCTTCTGGATTCCGCTGAGAAGCACCCTTGGTTTCTCAGAGCGTGGCTACTAGAGTGTGCATACATGAACCTGCTGGTTACTAAAGTGTTTCTTGAACTTTGTACAAATGAGATTGTACTGTATGTTTTGAGTGTCTTGCTTCCTTAGTTCTATGTGCTGTTGGTGAGATTCATGTGAACATTTTGTGTAGTTTCCCTAAATTCATTTTCATTTAATGAATATATCACAGCTAATTATCTATTCTCATTTTATCTATTTCACTTTTCTCATTTGTGAACAAACACAAGCTCACCACGCAATACTTAGTTAAAAAAACAAAACAAAAACAAAAGACAAGAAAACATGAGTTCTAGGGATTGGACTCAGCCCTTCCTGTTTGTAAGGCATGAATGTTGCTGACTGAGCTATCTCCCCAGTTCAACCTTTTCTCATTATAAGTTAATCACCTCAGATATTTGGTATAGTGGTGGGAAGCTGCCACACACACTCGTCTACTCCAGTCACATCCAAAATATCGGGGATAAAATCCTGATTAAGGATAAGAGGCAATAAGAATCCAAAAGGAGTCCTGTGCCTCCTGGATATTCAGACAGTCACTGGTATCTCCTAACTCAGACGTGTTCCAGATCAGTCTTTCCAATCGTCAACACACCCTCATAATTAGGCATAAAGGTACCCCAAGAAATGATTTGTAAATGGCTAAGATTGGACGTTGTTTCCTGGCAAACACAATGTTACCAACCTATCCTAGTTTAATACCAAGCTGTCCATAACTTGGAATTTCTCTCAAGGAATCTGCCTCGCCAGAGCTAGCAACAGAGGTCTAGCACATTCCTTAGAGTAATAGATAGTTCACAATAGTTAGAAATGTTTTGCATACTAGAGAGTAATGAAGGGCTTCCACTCAAGGACATTAGCTAGAAGTGTTAGGTCAGAACCCTAGTCATTGCCTCCAGCAAAACCATAGAATTAGTATAGGAATACCAAATTAGCCCCAGCAGGGAGGGGCACCATTGCGTCTTGATGTGACTGTCACCTGCCTACATGTCTCTTGTCATCTGCCCTGCTTGCTGTATGCTACTTAAGCCTGCTTTTCACTTGGTGCTGAAGGAGAAGGACTTGGACTCACATGCAGTACTAGCACTAGAACTTAGATGGGCTAGGACTCAGATTCATGCACTCCGCAGTCCCCCGGGCCCAGAGCGCTTGGGCCTGGGGGATGCAGCACCAGTCTAGAGGAGATAGCTGCTGCTTTAGACCCAGTATGTTTTAGATAGCCTCAGATGTACCTCAACTATTGAGCTGCCAGATTTACCATCTCTCTTTTGCAATGACTGTAAAAGTCTGATGCCATTTTTAAGAAATACATTCAGATCCTGTACTTCATGTGTTGTCTCTGCCATCATTTCTTCACCTATGCCTTGTCGACCTGACTAGGACCCCCGTTTCTCCCACGGGTTGAGGGAGGCCCAGATCAGCTGGCCTGCGGCAGGAAGCTAGCTAAAGTGATCTTTTATTTTCTTCTTTTCCCTTCTTTCATTGCTTTAGGCCTTTATATAATAAGAACAGAAATAATGCTAGAGACATCTTTACCTAACCCTCGATCTTCTTTTCAAGGTAAAATGAAAGCTTTAAACATTTCCTTATTGTGGTGGTTTGAATAAAAAGTGGCCTCCATAGGCTCATAGGGAGTGTCACTATTAGGAGATGTGGCTTTGTTGGAGGAAATGTGTCATTGGGGGGTGGGATTTGAGGTCTTAGAAGCTCAATCCAGGCCTAGTATGTCTCATTCTTTTCCTGCTGCCTGCAGATCCAGATGTAGAACTCTTAGCAACTTCACCAACACCATGTCTCCCTGTGTACTATCACGCTTTCTGCCATGACAATAATAGACTAAACATCTGAACTGTAAGCCAGTCCCAATTAAATGTTTTCCTTTATAAGGGTTCCTGTGGTCATGGTGTCACTTCACAGTGGTGGAAATCCTAACCAGGACACTTAGTACTGTGACATTTGTGATATATTTCTTGTCACAGAGTCCCAGATGGTTTTTAATTTCTGTTTCTCTAATGAAGACTGATAGTTTGTTGTTTTCTATTTAGATTGCAGAGTACTGTTGGCTTCATAGAAAGAACAGGGTGTTACTCTATCCATTTCTAATTTTTTGAAGACATTGTACAGAGTTGGTATTACTTATTCCTTAAATGACATATATATTTTATTATTCAAATCATCTGGACTTAGTGAGCTTTAAATTTTTTTAATATACATTTCTACTTCCTCTTTCTTTATCTTGGTAGTTTGTCTAGCCTTTTAAAATTTTTCCACACATGACCCCATTTTGTCTGAGAAAGTTTTGCATGGCCTGGGTATATAGGTACATAAAATATATATCTAAATAAAACCTCACTGAAAATACATCATAAGCAAATTAATTTAAAAAAAATTCTTTGGGAGCACACATGTTGGGACTCATGGCTCCAGCAGCATGTGTGTAACAGAGGATGGTCTAGTTGGTCATCAATGGGAGGAAAGGCCCTTGGTCCTGTGAAGGTTCTATGCCCCAGTATAGGGGAATGCCAGGGCCAGGAAGTGGGATAGGGTGGGTTGGTGAGCAGGGGGAGGGGGGAGGAAACAGGGTTTGTTTTTTTGTTTTTGTTTTTGATATTTTTTCAGAGGGGTAATCAGGAGAGGAGATATCATTTGAAATGTAAATAAAGAAAATATCTAATAAAAAATAAAAAGAAACCCCAAAAACCCAAACCAAAAAACCCACAATTCTTTAGTATACATATAATTTTATCATTTGTTAAAGATGAAAGCAAATTTTCATACTAGTAAGCTATGCTAATAAGTTTAACATAAGAGATTACATCATGGCTATGTATTCAATGCTATAGGATGGAGAGTATCTTCAATGCTTGTTCAAAAATTATAAACATTGATTTTATAATCCTTAATGCAGAGACTATGCATCACATAAATATGTAGTACAATAGAGCAAGAGTATGCTGAGAGATATTTCAGGAATTGTTGGAAATTCCGGCTAAACCGAAGTCAAATTTATTTAATGGTATCTTATTACAAGATTCATGTTAACATACAGCAATTTTTCAAATCAAACATTTTCCTGCATTTAGTTATACAACCCTGTGTTATGTGAACCTGTAGGATTTTAAACCACTAGTTATGAAGCTATAGTTTATGCCATTCTAATTATTTGTCTATTTAATCTATGCATTTAGATAATGTTAAGGAGCTATTGTGATATTGGTAATTTTTGTCTTAAGTTTTCCTTTGATTCATTTATTTTGTCCATTTGACTTGTTTTTTAGTTTTATCTTTTCAGAGAATCAGTGTTTTGTTTCACTGATTTTCCTCTACTTTTATATTTTTTTCAGTCTCTCTCTGCTTCTCTCTCTGTCTCTCTTTTTCTTTCTCTTTGTCTCTCTTTCTTGCTCTCTCTGTCTCCCTTACAAATTTGTTCATCAAGTTGGTTGGTTTTGAAACCAATTCTTGCTGTATAATGAAGGCTGGCCTTGAACTTCTGCTTCTCCTGCCTCTGCTTCCTGGAAGCTGGGATTGCAGGCTGTTCTACCATGCTTGGCCCAACTTGATGTTTATTATTACCTGTCTTTTGCTTGATTTTGGGTTTTCTTCTTTTTTTTTTTCTTTTTTCAAACTTTCTTAACATAGAAACCTAGATCATAGAGACATCTAAGGTTTTCAAGTATAAGTATTTTATACAAATGACTATCTAAGATGGATGGTTTTGATACATCCCACAGATTTCAATGGTTTTATTTTCATTCCATTTAAAATGCTTCAAGTCCTTTCTGACAGCCTCTTTGCCCATTTGACATTTAGGAGTATGCTGACTAATTACAATATATTAGAGCTATTCATTCAGAGCCTCTGGTGCTTGCTTTAAGTTAAAGTCAATCATGGAAATTATGCTTAGTATTATTTCAATTTCAAAAATTTTTATGGAGATTTGTTTTATAGTGATTATAGAATATTTAGAAAATTTATATTAGTGAAAATGTGCTCTATTGAGAGATTCCACAGAGCTTTCTTGCCTGTGTATGAACTAGACACCAATCAGAGGCTGAATGTTGCTCCCTTGATATTTGACTTTAGACTATATTACTATGAAAAATAAATTTTTGTTGTTAGTAAAAACCATTTAAATCATTAAATGAAAGTACTATTTACATATAGAATAGAATTCATTACTATAAAGAATTTGACTCTTGAGAGGCAGAGGCAGAGGCAGAGGCAGAGGCAGAGGCAGAGGCAGAGGCAGAGGCAGAGGCAGAGGCAGAGGCAGAGGCAGAGGCAGAGGCAGAGGCAGAGGCAGAGGCAGAGGCAGAGGCAGAGGCAGAGGCAGAGGCAGAGGCAGGCAGATCTATCCCTGTGAGTTCAAGGCCAGCTTGGTTTATATAACAAAATCCAGGATAGCCAAGACTACAAAGAGAGATCCTGACTCAAAAAACCCCACCCAACACAAACCAAACCGAACCAAATCTAACCAAATAGAACTTGAATATAAAATCTTTTTAAAAGAAATCATTCCCTGTGGATAATTAACAGTTTACTATGCATTTTCAGTGTACTCTATGTAAACAACCATGTATAAATATGTGTGTGTGTGTATATATATATATATATATATATA
>NW_022196915.1:36112667-36132655 GCF_008632895.1 Mastomys coucha
ATACATATATGTTTATGTGCAGATGCATATAATACAAAGAGAAGAAAATAATACTATGAAGATGCTTTGTAATCTCCTTTATATCTATAAGAAAAGCAAATTAGTGGCTGACACTAATAATATTCTTCTTTAGAGAAATCCATAGAAGTATAATTGCTTTTGAAGGATGAGCACCTTTTAAAAAGGTTCTTAATGCTTTCATCCCACTGTCCAACAAAGGCTTTTGATTTGATCTTTTAGTTCATTACTACCATTGTACAGTGTAATAACATGGCATTTTGAAATCATTTTATGAAATCTTCCAAGATATGCTGCTGCCGAAGCTTACATTTCACAGAGCTATGCTGAGCAAGGTTCCAGCCCAGACCTCAGTGAGGGACCATGTCATATCTGTAACTGAATCCCAAGAAGATGACAGCAGATACAACAAAGCCAAAATGGGACTATATTTCTTCAGTGATCTCCCCTGGAGTGTGTTGATCAATCTAGAAATCAATGAACTGGTTAGGGACAGTGACCTCTAGGCACTCACCTCTTTACCCAGGAAACAAAATTACTTTCTGTGGGTGTAGATATTGTAGAGACGAAAGTATTTTGTAGCAACAAATTGTCTATAAACATGTATTTTTACATGTGCTCTTACTTATCTAAGAGGAATCCTGCTTCCCACCACAAATACTTCCTAACTTAATGAAAAAGTCTACTTGATAAGAACAAAATAAAGATACAAGATTTAGGAACCATTTTTTCTTTTATAGAACTCTTAAATCCCAATGGAAGTGTGCAGGGAGTTGATGAATATGTCACAGAGTCCCTAATGGTTTTATCATTATATTCCTCTATGTTCAATCCTATTTTCTCTTGGTAGAAAATATTTAAAAAATTCTGGGCAGTAGTATATGACCCAACCTAAAAATCTCTTAAATGCAAAAATCTCTGGTTAGTAGTAAACAAACAACAAACACACAATGACTAACTGATGAAACAAGTCTAGACATAATTTTCTATATTGAGCCAAGTCTCAAAGATAGGTAGCTTGGGCCATCTTGTAAATCAAAATTTTCTATAGAATACATTTATTTATTTATTTATTTATTTATTTATTTATCTTAGTTTTTGGATATTTTCTTTATTTACATTTCAAATGTTATCCCTTTTTCCGGTTTCCCCCTGGAAACCCCCTATTCCATACCCCTCCCCTTGCTTCTATGAGGGTGTTCCCCACCCAGGCATTCACTCCTACCTCCCCTCCTGGCATTTCCCTGTACTGTAGCATAGAGCCTTCACAGGACCAAGGGCCTCTCCTCCCATTGATGCCTGACAAGGTCATCCTCTGCTACTTATGTTGCTGGAGCTATGGATTCCTCCATGTGCACACTTTGGTTGGTGGTTTAGTCCCGGGGAGCTCTGGGGGGGGGGTGGTTCTGGTTGGTTGACATTGTTGTTCTTCCTATGAGGTTGAAAACTCCTTCAGCTCCTTCATTATTCATACCAAAAGAGATATCACTCTGGGGTCACCATCTTACTTTAAGGAAACAACAACATATCTCAACTGTCACACTCAAAATTCCCATGCAAGAGGAAGAAAGCAGATTGAGATGTCACCCATATTCCCTAATGGTAGGGTCCCTCAGCTCTTGGAGTCTATGGGAAGCTGGTGACACCAGTAGATGGAAATAAGTTAGACAGATTTCATCAAAAGTGAACAGTTCTAGTTCTTGTCCTTGTCCCAAAGGAGAAAGCATTGCTGGTTCTGTGCAGTCCAGAGGCCAGGGATTCCAGAAATGAGTTCTTATTTCTTGTTATGTCTTCTAACTGAGCACTCATGCCTGTACATGAGGGTGTCACTGAAACCCCATTCATCCCTTTAGGGGAATCACCTTGGAATTGGATCTCCAGGTTTTAGTGTTGAAAATGGGTTGTATGTATTCTCCAGCATCAGTCTATTTTTAAATGTTATTAGAATCTCAGCTTTCAGGGGGTTACAATAGTTTTGGCTGCCATTGAGAATAGTACCATTCTGACCCACTGCAAACATTAAAAAAATTACATACTGTTGTTTTCTCTCTCAAGAGTTGATCTAGCTAGGACTGTCAATCACATGGCCAGGATTCCACCCAACAGGAAACCTGACTACCTAAAGACATACTAAAGAGAAGGGAAGAGGAATTGTCCCTTTGGTGAATTAATACACTTATTCTTCTAGGGGCCTTCCCTTGGTGCAGTTCCCTACAGAGACACTGACAGAGCTTTAGCTCTGCAAAACCTCAAACTCACAATCCTCCAGCCTCAACCTCTGCAAAACCTCAAACTCACAATCCTCCAGCCTCCGGAGTGCTGAGATTATAGGCATATTCCAGAGTGTCTAGCTCTGTGAAACTTCTGTGTAAAATTAAGTCTCATTGCACAAATAATTTGTTTATTCTTTTCATTGTCTGCATTCCAGGAACATAAAAGAGATCAAATGTGGAACAAGAGTGTAAGGAAGAAAGCCCTGACAGAGAACACAAGCCTTAACTGCAGGGTGATGCATTTGGAAAGCCATTCACTTAAATTGATAGGTAGTAGATCTGAGCCTGTCCTAGTCATTATACATCCTTACACTTTAAATAATACGCTGTTACCACTGATAGCTCCGTATATCTGCCTAAGTGACAGGTAGGTATTCATGTGAAAATTCCAAGTAACTTTTTGTTATCTTTGATTTAGTTTAAATAAAAGAGTTTATTCCACAAGTTGGTAATGATCGTTTGTCAAATTGTCTTCTCTGCGCCTCTGTCAGAAGAGCTTATATTAACAGAAATGTGGAAAACATGTCAACTTCCAATCCAAATATTTTAGGACTGAGAGTTTTCAAAACTAATTTGTTCCAGACTAGTGAAGTACCGTAACAGCCAAACATCTTTTCTTTTCAAGGTGCTTTTCATTATCAGTAGCGTTTTCCTGATAGTGTTCCATGAGAAGGACCAATCTAATTCCCGTCTCCTCTATGAGCACATTTGAGCAGAGGAGGCAGGTTAAACTTATACAGATAAAATGGAGCCTCCAGCTGCATGTGCTTAACAAACTGACAATTTAGAAGAAAATGGCTCTCATAGGCTCATAGGATATGGCACTATTTAGGAGGTGTAGCCTTGCTGGAGGAAGTGTGTCATTGACAGGGAGGGGGCTTTGAGGTCTCAGATGCTCAAGCCATACCCACTGTGGCAGTCTCTTCCAGCTGCCCATGAATCCTGATGTAGAACTCTCAGCTATATCTTCAGTACTATGTCTGTCTGCATTCTACCATACTTCCCATTATTACAATATTAGACAAGACCTTTGAACTGTAAGCCAGCCCCAATTAAGTATTTTCCTTTATAAGAGTTGTGGTCATGGTTTATCTTCACAGCAATAGACAGCATGGCACAACAGCAACAACAACAATAACAACAACAACAACAACAGAATTTTAGAATAATGCAGACCAAGTCAAATATTAGTTTTGCTACCTGCCAGCTTTATAATATTCCCTGAATATTATTTTTATCATTTGTAAAACGGGTGAGTGGTACTGTCTTTGCAGGGATGAATTTTGGTAAGTGAACAAGTAGAAGCGTAGATACAGGCACAAAATAGATGCTTATATCTCTACCTGTTTTCATCTGCCTTCCATATCTTATTTTAAAAAAACATCAAATGACAATGAGAGTATGTTCCCATCTTTGCTACTAGCCATGAACAAACACCAGTGTACCAGGCTGCAGTGCAGGGCTCTCAGACGACACAAGGCAGTGCAAGTTAGACATGTGCAACCCTCAGATGAACTGCTTGCAAAGTGGCCAATGGATACATGTAATTATTCCATCCAAAGCATGAATAGAGGCAACAAATCCCAACATGTGGGCAGTGGGAGAGGTAAGCCAGTGTGTGCAGTGTTAAATCAATTTTCAATAAAATCAGGAGTTAAGTCTGCATAACCCATATCGTAACCTTGTCTATAAACACTTCTCTTTTTTCTTGGATGTTAAACTTAGCATAAGCTATTTTTATTTTTATTTATTTATTTATTTATTTATTTATTTATGTGTTTGTTTGTTTTATTTATTGTGTGGATATGTATGCTCATGCCTTGGCATGTGTGGAGGTCAAAGAATAACTCCCGGGACTCATTCTGTCTTCATCATGAGGTGTTTGGCCTAAGGATTGAATTCAGGCCACTAGTCCTGACAGCAAGCACCTTTACTTACTGAGACATCTCACTGGCCTATAACAAGTATATCAATACTTGTTTTTACTTATTAGCACAAGGCTAAAAAGCTACTCCAGAAATGTGGTGCATTTCTTCAAAAGGGAACCCGAGAGCTTAAAAGATTTGTTTTCAAATTGCTTTCATGGCATTTCAGCATTTTCTATTCTACTTGAGCAGTTTGAAAAGAAATACATTAATGGGCTCTTTCAGAGAAGGCTACATAGGCATGACAGTGAGCACCACCCCCAACCTTCAAGGTTCCCTGCTGGAATTTTCTATCCCTGACATCTCAGATCCCAAACTAAGAATTGTTTAGCAAAATGTTTCTCACTTATTCTAAAAGAAAGGACTATTTATTTCTCTATGCTGGTCCTAACATTAGAGAATACCAAAGCATCTTGTTTTGAAAACAAGATGTAGAGAAAAAGAGCTCAAAAGATGACCAGAGTAGGTGTCTGACTTCTTGTGGCCACTTGGTAGCAAGTTTCTCATCACATCTTTCACTGGCCCCATGAACCTCTGGCCTGAGGGTTTGAACCAGGTCCACATGTGGCTCTGATAACATTTCCATGGGACCTTGACTTCTGAGGTCACATGGCCATGGTGCCTCTTAATAAGGTTAGAGCCAATGCCATATCGTGATTCTTGTCTTTTGACAGCTCTTCAACAGCCCAGAACTCATCCTGCTTTTTTGAGGACTCCATGGTGGCTTATGAGAGGATATGGCTCCTTGACACTTTCTGACTTGCCACCATTACTCTGGTTGCAGGAAAGAAGGAAGAACTGATTAAGAAAGAAGAGGCATGTGCATTATGGTTTTATAGTTTGGGATCTGGATAACAGCAGTAGGAAGTAGAAGCAAGGTTTACTCTCCCTACTGGGACCGCTGTACAAATTAAGAGCTTACTTCTGCATATCTGCATGGGGAGCCAGCTAGAATGTCTCATTTCTTTTTCATGTTGTATGTATGAGAGAGAGAGAGATCTCCTGCCCTTAGTCACTCCCTGCTTGAAACACTTTAGAAGCTCTCTTTGCATACAGGTGGCCCATCAAGACTTCCTGCTACAGTCATCGAGGAATGCTTCTCAGCCAGGGTCTCTTTCCCAATTATAGCTAGACCGCAGCCACCTCTGTGCTGGCCCTGGGATGTCACCAGGAATGCCTTATTGAACAAATAAGGACAGAGAATAATATGAGAGTCTGTGCTGTCTACTCGTCAGGCAGTATTAGACAAGGCTCAGGAAACTATTCTGTGAAGGAGGAGAGTTGATAAATGAGAAGAGCCTGGTCCTAACCTAGCACTGATTAGTTGCAGCATCAGTGCTAGCATCTAATTTACAACACAATGAAGCAAAGAACACTGGTGCAAGCATTCAGACAAACAAGGCTATCGGGATTCTTCCACATCTGTTCCCTAACTTAAAGACTCAGGAGATATCAGCCACAAAGAAGCCCTTAGTCTAGAACAATAGGCAATAATTCTGATGCATAGACACCATAAAATCTTCCATCACTTGTATATGACTTGGGTTGATTCACATTTAATCCCTCCAACCAAGGACTTCTGTTTCCCATTACAAAAGGTCTCTAGATTTTCCCACCATCCCTTGCTAGCTCCACAGTTCTAAAACTTGCCCACAGATTCCTTAGTCCAAACCTTTAGACCTTGTCATCTGTCACCTGTTGAGGGACTGACACACGGTTTTAGGTATTTTTGTAGATATTTTCTGAAAGTCAGTCTTTTCTCTCCGCCTACAGGTTCTGAGGGTACCATTTGGCTTCTTTCTGTTTTGTCTCCTCATCTTCACTGCCCTTTTCCATGTTGAAAGCAAGAAGCAATATATTCAGGCACAAAAAGGAGGGCTCACATGGCTAATTCAACTCTGTTTCCTCTAATGTAACTACCTTTTGCATCTCTTTAAAATGAACAAGAAGAAAATGTTCAATTAAAAACAGACCAGCAGAGAACCTTTTTTCCCCCCTATGCTGGAAATATTTTCAATAACATCATTCATTTAATATGTATTTGTTGAGTCTATCATATGGCATGCCCCACCCTAACCACAGAAAAGACAGATGCCCACTAGACAAATGCTCTTCACCTTCCAGGATCTTACAGTGTGATGTTAAACATACTGCCAGGGGTGGAGGGTTTGGGTCACATGGCTAAACATGAAGAGTATCGTGAAGAAGAAATTCAGAAGCTAGCTGAACATCTGTCAGGTGGTGTAAGTTACCTTAGGTGGTTGAGAGAGCTTCTTGGAGGGAGTAAAGTTTAAGTTGAGGCTTAAAGGATGGAGGCTGGGATTTGTAAGAGGGAGGATGGAGAAGCTGAGAGGGATGGGGAATATGTGCAAAGGGCATGGAGGCAGGTGCTAGGAAAGGGGTTACATGTTAGTCTGGGTGGCTGTGGCAAAATGAGCTCAAGACGATGCTGGAGAAGCAGCCTGATAATGGAAGAACTTGTGAGCAATTAATAATGTAGGTTTTCTCTTTATGTGAGGATAATATGAGTGTCTGTGCTGTCTACTCCCAATATTGTTGAACACAATAGCCAACACAAAGCTATTGAGGGCCTGTGAGAAAGGAAGTGCCATTAGCAGGTTTAGAAAATCTCTCACTGACTGCAGTGGAGGAGATGGATTATTGAGGGTATGCATACATGAGGGGAGACTGATTTACAGTCAGAAACTTAGTCAAAGCAAAAGGCTGGTGGTGATAGTGGAGAGAGAAAGCAGCATAGAGCAATACTGAGGAAAGGGCTGGCTCGAAGTGGGGTTGGGAGGATATGAAGAATGAACGAGGTAACATTTTGTCAATTCAACATTACAGGGCGTGGTAGATAGATAAACGAGGATATTACTTCCTGAGAAAGAGAACATGGCATGAGGGCATTGCTGGAGCATTGGGAATTCTGTCCATTGGTTTAATAAAGAGAGAATAGTCAGGACTCTCTGGGTCACATAACAGATTCAATCACACCTACCTGCCAGCGTGAGACAGCAGATGGATAATGCTGATAGACAAAAGCAATGCCTCTCTTCTGGGATTAACTTGATGTTTAGGGAGCTGTCATCTGATGTAGTTTACTCTGAAACTTTCCTGCAGCTTCCAACAATAAGACTCTAGGGAAGGCACATAGGGATGTGCATATCCACACACGTTTCAGCCGGTCAGCTCCAAGCGTGGTACAGAAAAGTGGCAAACTCCAGGAAAGAAACTCAAGCTACATGCAGTGCAGTGCTAAGATCAAATTAATCCCATGTGCCCCAGAGCTATTCCAGGACTATTGGAAAACACTTTTTCATTTAACCTAGAACCTGCCATGAAGTTCAAGTTTAAAACCTGCTTCACACTTATTTATGCTAACACTAGGGAAGGCCAGGGATAGAGCACAGTGTTTGTTTCTAATTTTAAATAAGAAGGCAGGTTTCTCACTGTGGAAATGACTTAGGCAAACAGGTACACAGTGTGGCATAGGGAGGTGCCACCCTAGATCCTTGATGCCTGTCAATTGCCTCTATCTTACACAGCAAAAAGGCCCCATGAGGGGCACTGCAGTCTCTTTACCAGGGCCTGGATGCCCGTACTTTATTTTCTTAGAGGCAAATGTACCTTCTTCAGGCTCTGTCCCCTGCTACGGAGTCCCACGTTGACTGCTTTGATCCTGAAGCTAAATCACAGCTGTAACCTGAAATGGCATCAGTCTCCTACACAACATGGTATTGTTGTTCTCAAAGTATACAGTCTGATCCTGAAGGTCACTTCAAAGAAGGGATTTAGTTTACTTGGCTTCAGTCTGAAGTTGGTACATTACTTGTATTGATGGAAATGTGCTGGCGGTGATCAGTAAAATCATGTAAAGATACAGAGTCGATAGAGTTAGCTACTAGCTTAAGTTAATTAGTCTACTAATTTAAGACTTATTCAAGGTATCAGTATAAATGCCTTTATTTATTCTTTATTTTTTATTCTTTTTGACAGTCTCATGTAGGCTGACCTTGAACTTCTTTCGTAGCCAAGGTTAACTTGAACTTCTGATCTTCCTGCTTCCATTTCCTTTGCAAGTTCTGGGACTAGAGGTGTACAGCACCATATCCAGGTTATGGACTACTGAGAATCAAATGCAGGGTTTCCTCACGAAGGAGAGTAAGCCCTCTACCAAACAAGCTCCATATCCAGCCCGACAATGTTGTGTGTGATTTTTCACACACAATATTTTCCATGTGAAGATACACGAACAGATTGGCTTTAGTGTGGGTATTTTCTTCTTTTCCTCCAACCTCAGGGGAAATTTATACCTCACGTTTAATTACCTTCTGTGCTCACTGCTATTTTGGAACTGCTTTAACAAATAGATGTTTTTTTTTCTTTTTAAGTATAAAAGGAATATTTTGAATTTATATGACATAATGATGAAAGAACTTCTAAACTGCTGCTCAAAGTAGAAGCAATTTATAATGCATTTAATAGAAGATTTAAAAATTCAGTCTTTGGATAGTCGTCATTGACTAGAACAATAACTCTCCACCCATGATTTTGAAATAAGCATTGTTCTTGATTTTGTTTTCTATTTTCTAGTACCGTTAATTTCTTGAGAGAGTCTACAGTACTCCCGTGAAATACTTTACACGAGTAATCTTTGTTGTCAGCTAGAATGAGAAGTGTTGAGGAGATCAGTGAAGTACATTCCTGAGGGTTTCAGAGAGAATCAACCACCTGAGTATGGGTGCTACCATCCCGTCTAGGGCCTGCATAGAATACAGAAAGAAAACAAGGAAATGCTCATGCCACTAGAATTCCCTGTGTACTTGTGGATTGGGTATGAGCTGTGGTAGGAGCTGTTTGGTTCCACGCTCTTCCCATTACAGTGCAATGGCACCCTTGAGGCGGTGACACCCAGAAATCTTCCCTTCTCCAGTTGCTCTGCTCAGATGTTTGGTGTGAGAGAGGGAGGCTGGTCGGCGTGTCAGCTGAGCCAGGAGTACCTGTTCCAAATCCTGAGGTCTTTCTCCTTTTTTTTTTCAGCTCTGTGCCCCACTTCAACAAATCTCCCAATTCTGCTCAGTGTCCCTCTTAAGTAACTTTTTATTTTCTCCGTTGAGCTCTGTCCTCATGGCTAAACCTTGGATTCAGCCTTATTTGTCATCAGCCCACCCTCCAGGACTCTGAGCTCGTGTTTCTGCCTTGAACCTTTCTGCCGTTCAGGCAACCCTGCACAGCACTTCCAGGCTTCCAAAATACATACCTCACTTCATCCTTTCACAAGGCTTAAAGGTTTGAATGACATTAACCTGTCATACAACCCCATCTTTAGTAATTTAGCATAGGCTAATGCACATTCTCTTATTCCAATCTTGCTTGCTACTATTAACTCATATCACACAGTACACAGCATAAAGTAAAATATACATGGGTGTCGTAAGCCATTTCATGAAAACAAGGCCCAAGCATTTACCAGACACACCAGACTTAGGGAAAGATGAGCCTCCCTCCCTCCCTCCGTCCTGTGCCTGCATTCCATAAAGTGATCATCACAATGATATGACCCTACATCAACCCATCATGTAATACCTGGTGTATGTGTCAAGGACCAACAAGCAAATCACTGTTCCTGGAGCTTTGGCTCAGCTTGGTTCCCACTGTTGACACAGACTACCTGCACACCCTATCTGAACCTGAGTCCTCCCCGTTTCCTGCTCTCTTAGCTGGACTCTGTAGCTTTACTCTCAAACCTGATTTCAGCAGCATCTCCCTCTTAGTACTAGTCTGGTCCATTATCTCAATACAGACTCTCTCACGATACTATACCTTAAAGCAGTAAATCTCAACCTGTGGGTCACAATCTCTTTGGGGGAGGGGTTGAATAATTCTTTCACAAGGGTTCCCTCAGACCCCTGGAAAGCACAGGTATTTATGTTCTGATTCATAATAGTAGAAAAATTACTAATTGTGAACTAGAAACAAAAATAATTTTATGGTTGGAGGTCAGCACAACAGGAAAAACTGTATGAAAGGGTTACAGAATTAGAAAGGTTGAGAACCACTGGCTTAAAGAGATAATTGAAGATTCACTGTTTGTTTTTGTAACTTACCATGCTACTAGATGTCATTGACAAGTATTAGAACAAAGAAAGATCAATGACTTTAAAGAAGTCACTTGTACCTTTCATGTGTCCACTAAAAATCTCAGCTTAGTACCGGCTTAGATATTGTAAGAATGCTGTGCAAAAGACTCCACACTGCTGACCCCAGGCTCCCAAACATTCACTCCACAGCCCTCTTTCTTTTGTATTGTGTAGGTTTTCCTTTGGCTTAGCCTCCTTGTAAATAGCAAATAAAATGATAGGGGAAAATGCAATCTGGTCCCTGATTGTGTAGAAATAGAAGAGATGACTTTGATTTTGTTCTTATGGTGCCTCTTCACTGTGAATAACCTTAACTTAATAAACCAAAACAACAACAACAACAACAAACCAAAAACAACAAAACAAACCCCACTACTGCCTGTGTTGATTCGGCTCTAAAAAGTGGCAGCAGCACTGAATGAATTATTTCATCTTTCTCTCGTTCATTATTTAGATCCACCCGCTTCTGCAGTGACAGGTACCTAGATGTATCTCTTAAGTCTGTCAAAAATATTGCCGTTGCCTTGTGGGCTGAGTCTGCAGATACAAAAGGGCCAGTGCCCTTTTAACAAAAAGATTTTCTACTTCAGACCAAAATGTCATATTGTGTGGTCAAAGACACATGCTGTTCAGAATATAGCTTCTCTGAATTGTGGGAATAGTTCCCGGCCCTGATGCTAGGGTATATTGTATTTGAATTAGTGTAAAAGTGAGGAGTACTGGTCCAAAAGGGGTTATTTTCCCTCTTAAACTTTTCAAAAATAATACCTTGAAAGCCAAAGAGATTATTTGATGCTACCTCTTAGTTTTATGGGGGAAATATGACAACCCAGAGACTTTTGAGTCCCATGGCACAACCCAGATGATCTTCTGGGAGTTAAACTGCTGAGGGGAGAAAGTAGTGATGCACTTTACCCAGCTTCTTCTTTAAAAGGTGAACAGCAGCTGTGCCTACTACCCTCATGTTCCACAAAGCCCTGTGTGACAATTATGGTCCCGTGAAATTTTTTGAGCACCTGAATTATTTTCTAAAGTGACATAAATTATTTTGTGAGCCTGTTGGTAGGGTTAATCCAGAGAGTTCCTTGCCCCTCGAGGTAAATCTGCTAGAGTTTGTTTTGCAGGAGCCTTCCTCTTTTACAATAGCCAGAGGCAGACCTGTGGTCTTTCTTGGTAGGCAAGATGCTCAGATATCCATCTTAGTCATGGTCTCTTTGAGTATACTTTGAGATCAACTTTCAGAGGGAAGTCATTCTCTTATATATTGGCAACAAAATAATAAGAGTTCATTTCTTTTAAGTCAGAACCAGGATTGATTTTTGCTATTCACAACTGAGATTCTAGCAGATTCTACAAGCAGACACACGTACTAATGAAATGTTCCTACATGTGACCAAAGCAGAGAAAAGCCAAGTCTGCTGTCATTTGGGTTATAAGAGCTGATGGGGTTTTGTCAATATTATCTTGGAGTTAAAAAAAATCACCAAAACCAGAAGCTTTTTAGAAGAATAAAAATTCAATTTCAAGATAAAATCCAAGATGAAAAAGCAACACACATAGTCTAGCTAGACCCAGCGCTAGATGAAACTTTAAGAGAGAGCTGTAAAAATCAATTGGAAAGACATTATTGCCATCCAGACACTCATTTAAAATACTTTCTCTATATTGTTATCTCATCTCTGCTTAATAGTTTCAGAGTGCTCAATGTTTCTGTTTGGAATTAAGTGTTTTGAAATGTAAAAGGGGATGAATTATATAACGGTTAAATGAAGAATTATGTCAGGAAAAAAAATCACTTCTACAGTTGAATCTTCACTAAAATGCCTTTGAAGTATATCACTGCCTCTATTGGTAAGTATGCTGTAATTACAGGTTTTTGTTTCTCAAATTCTAGACTTAAATCAAAACTATGAAATTAAGGCTCAAACAAATGACAAAAGGGACTTCATAAAGCTAAAATTGTTCTGTGCAGCAAGGGCAACAATTGACCAAGGGGAGAGAAAGCCCAGAGAGTAGGAAAGAATCTTTGTCAGCTACACATCTCATAGAGGATTAATGCCCAGAATATACAAAGAATATACAGAAACAAAAAGAAAGGAAGGCGACAACAGAATTAAAAAATGGGTTCTGAATCTGAACAAAGAATTCTCAAACGAAAGGAATAAAAAATGGCTAAGACAAATCTAAAAAGTCTTTAACATCTTTAGCAATCAGAGAAATGCAAATTAAAACTCCTTTGATATTTCATTTTATCTTATCCAGAATGGCTAAGATCAAGGATACAACTGATAATAAATACTGGTGAGGATGTAGGGAAAGAAGAGTATGGCAGTGGGCTTGCAAACTGCTGCATCCTGTAAGGAAATTAGTAGGGAGAGTTTTCAAAAGGATGAAAAAAATCTACACATATGACCCGTCTATACTGCTCCACAGCATAGACCCAGAAGACTCAACATCCTACTCCAAAGATACTTTCTTGGTCATGTTTAATGCTGTGTAGGAAATGGAAGCAGCATAGATGCCCATCAACCAATGAATAGATAATGAAAATGTAATGTGTGTTGGATAGTTTTATGTCAGCTTGACACAAGCTAAAGTCATTTGAGAGGAGAGAACCTCAATAAAGAAAATGCCTCCATAAGATCAGGATACAGCAAGCCTTAGAACATTTCTTTGCTAATTAGTGATTGATGTTGGAAGGGTACAGTCCATTGTTGGAGGATTGAGGGTGGGTAGTCCATTGTGAGTGGTTTCATCCCTTAACTGATGGTTCTGGGTTCTGCAAGAAAGCAGGTTTTGGAGGGAGTGAGGTGACCCTGGCTGCTAAGGAAGGGTAAGGCAGAGTAGTCATGGGGGCGCACCTGACCTGGCTTTATTTGTGGGATGCCTCAGTGGAGCCAGACCCTGAGAAGATGCCCAGCTTCCTGCCAGACATCGGCTTTCCCGAGGGCAAGGAGCGAGTGATGGTGGCCACACAAGAGATGAGCGATGCCCAGCTGACACTGCAGCAACGTGACTTCTGTGCCCACTACCTCATCCGGCTGTTGAAGTGCAAGCGAGACAGCTTCCCCAACTTCTTGGCCTGCAAGCACTAGCAGCATGACTGGGACTACTGTGAACACATGGACTATGGGAAGGAGTTTGAACGTGAGCAGCAACTGCTCCAAAGGAAGAAGCCGAGGGGTGGACCTATCAGTGAAATAAAAGCTTTGGGTCACCTGCCTACGAAAAAGAAAAAGAAAAAAAAAAAGCAGGTTTCGGCAAGCCATGAAGATGAAGCCATTAGGCAGCACTTGTCCATGGCCTCTGTATCAGCTCCTGCCTTCAGGTTCCTGCCCTGCATAAGTTCCTGCCCTCAGTGCTTTCAATGATGAACTGTTATATGGAACTGTGAATGAAATAAACCCTTTCCTGGAAGGTGCTTTTCATCTGGGTTTTTCATCATAGTAATAGTAACCCTAACTAAAATACCATGCAAAGATTTATAAATGTTGTACCAACAAGTCTTTGGAAATCAGAAGTTGAGTCCCTGGCTACAGTGATCAGGCAAATGGGAATACAATACAAAGTTTAAGAGCTTCAACTGGACCAGCAGAAAGTACCTGAAATGAAAGGTTTTACAAACCAGTCTCATCTGGTAATAGGACTGAAGTCAAGAGTTCTCTGATTGATCTTCATTGGAAGGAAAAAGCTGCTCAGAAAAGGACTATCTAGAACACCATACAGCAAACTGCTGACACAGGAAGATAGAAGTCGCTGTCAATTTCTAACAGTTTAAAACAACTTTCCAAGTCTGTGTGGGAACCAAAACATTCACTTCAAAGTTCACACTGCTTTCTGAAAACAAGCCGCCCGCTCCTTTCATGAAAGGTTTTAAAGTCTTTGAAGAAAATTATCGTGAGACCAAAACAGGAAAACATATTTTGCAGGTTAAGGTTTCTGCAGTTAAAATAAGAGTAAGTTCCTGCTTTTCCCATGTTATGTCCTTGTAAGTAACGTTTTCTATTTGTAATTAAGAATAAGTTCCCGTTTCTTAGATCTGATGTAAACTGCAACGTGTGTTTCAACCTACATTAAACTTGTGATCCCATTCACACTACATACATCCTTACCCTTGCTCTGTCCCTTTCATTGAATCTTTCTAACAATGTAGAACATCCAATTCTCTCACCCCTGTGAACACTTTATCTCTTCTATAAAAGGGACTTCAAGAGGCTAGGAGGGGTTGCTCTCTCAAATCCTGACTTAAGATGAGCCAGCTGGCCAGTCCCACAATCCAGCTTGCTCTAAATGAACAATTATGGATTTGGTCTTTTCTTCTTGTGATTCTCAGGTTTAAGAGTTCATGAATGGGGCATTGGAATTAAAGGTTGAAGAAAGAACAGGAATCCTGATATGAATATAAAGTCACCGGAGGTGGGGGGGGGACCCCAATCATCCAGATATTTATCTCTAGACATGGCTAGCCTCAGTTGATTTGTAGCTGGACTTAGCTTCTTCTAGTGTGAGCCAGTGGCCTGATCACAAGACTATGTAGGCCATATTGCTCTTGGTCTACAGTCTGTTGGCCCCAAGGGTGCACTTTGAAATGGAAGTTCCATACTGAGAAATACAAGCACATTTTAAAAATCTGTTCTAGGAGCTGGAGAGATGGCTCAGTTGTAGTTATCTTTTGCTACTCTTCCAGACGCTGGAAGTGAGTTCTCAGCACCCACCTCACGAGACCCACAACTGCCTGTGACTCGTGCTGCAGAAGATCCAAAGACCTTTTTGGAAAGGAGGGCATCCCTTCCCCCACACAGACACAAATAAATAAAAAAGTAAGATCTGTTCCAAAGAATGTCCATTTTCTTTACCAAAAATAAAACAAAAAATCATTGTGCTTTCTAAAACTGGCTTATGTAGTCAAAGATAAGTAAAGAGATGTTCAAGTATACAGAGAATTTAACTAAAATGGGAAAAAACAAAATCTTAGACTTCTTTTTGAAAAATAAAGTATACTTTTTCTATCAATTAATTGATAATGTTACAGAAGATATTTTTATATTAGAAGGCAAACACCAAACCTTTGAAGAATTTGTTTTGGTTTTGTGCTTTTGCTCCCATTTTGATTATGGAAAAAAAAAAATCTCCAGGTACCTTTAGGCAACTTTAGTGTGGTTACTTCAGGGCCTGGGTGTGACAAAGCCACTTTGCTGAAAAGGCAGCATGTTACAGAGGGCACTGTCACTACTAGTATTTGGCACACCAAACATGGATGTATTCTTGCTACTTTTAGAATGAAGAGGAAAACAAGGTTGAACGGGCCCTGGAAATATCTGATCAGCTCACTCTCACCCAGGATTCTCATGCTTTATTTGGCACCATGCTCAGCATTTGGAGGCAGAGGCAAGAGGATCTCAAGTTGGAGGCCAACCAAGGCTCCATAATGAGAAGTTGTCTAAAATATCATTAAAAAATAAAAAATAGTTTGGGGTAGGGAAAGCACTAACTTAATAACATATACGAAAGCATTTCTGGGTTTGATCCTCAGGATCCCCACAAAAAAGCCAGGTACAATGGTGGACACATGCAACCACAAAAAAGCCAGGTGCAATGGTGGACACATGCAACCACAGTGCTGGGGTTGGGGGATAGGGACAGATGTCCCTGGGGCTCAATGGCCAGACAACTCAATCTATTTAAGTGAGATCCAGGCCAGTGAGAAACTCTACGTCAAAACTCAAAGCTGAGGGCTTCTGGAGAACAACACTCAAGGCTATCCCCTGGACTCTAAATACACACAATATATACACCACTACTGTACTAGGGGGACTATTGCTGTGCTGAAACACCATAGCAAAAAGCAACTTGGAGAGGAAAGGGTTTGTATTTCTTATGATTACTTACCACTGTTCATCACTGTAGGAAGTCAGGGCAGAGACTCAAACAGGGCAGAAACCTGGAGGCAGGAGCTGATGCAGAGTCCATGGAGGGTGCTGCTTATTGGTTTGCTCTTCATGGCTTGCTCATTTTGTTTTTGTTATAGAACCCAGCCTAGGGATGGTGCCACCCACAATGGACTGTGCCATCCCCAACCAATATCTAATTAAGAAAATGCCCTACAGGCTTTCCTGTAGCCTATTTTTCTCCATGAGGTTCCCTAATGACTCTAGCTTGTTCAAGCTGCGCACGCGCGCATGCACACACGCACACACACACACACACACACACACACACACACACACACACACACACTGTAGGTGCTTTTTGAGGCAACAAATTTCCATAGAAAGATGTCGACCTCGGTTGGAGTTCACTAGATATTTAAAATCATGATGTTGTGGAAACTGTGTTTGGAAGACAAACAGACCCGAGTTGGCATGGTGCCTCTTGTCTAAGCCTCTACCTTGTCACTACAGGACCATTATTAGTACCCAATAAAGTGACATAGTGTGTCAAGCACATAAGAGGTACTTAATAGGCATCTTCTTCTCTTCATTGTTCCTTCCCTAAATGACTTTTCACGTAGTCACAAAGGAAACACACAGAGACAGCCATGAAGTTGAAATCAGAAATCTGAGTGACTTTTTGGTCCTTCACTGGGGCGAGGCATCTACTGAAATATTGGTATGGTAGGGTTTGTGCTGTGTCCAGAAATCCCTCCCCTGCAATTCATATATAAAGAGGACCCAAGAATACACTGGCTTCAAAGATTGAGCTAGGGCAACACTGGAAGAGCCACTGTAGAGATTTATTGCAGTAAAATCTGCCACGTGTTCCTTTTAGTTATTCTCTCAAAAGACTATAACATATATAGAAAATAGAAACAAAACAAAACAAAATCCAACCAACCAGCCAGCCAGATAAACAAACAAAAAATCTTGCTAGAAAGGAAGAGAATCCCATGACAAGTAAACCAGGGAAAACCCTTCAGTAGATCAGGCTCTTAATTGCCTTTCTCTAGCTTAGTTCCCAGATTCAGTGGAACAGTATTTTAACTGAGGAATGTCTGAGTGGTTTCACTGCCTGTGAACCCTTTGTGCAGAGCATATCCCCTAGCAGGCTGGTGCCTGTGATCAGCAACTCCCAGAGGAACAGTAGCCTCTCTGATCCTAACACTCACTCCCAAAGCAGGCAAGTTCTAATAGCCATCAAAGGTACCATTATTCTACAAGGGATCAATAGCTAAGAATACCTCCTATAAATACCTGCTATGTGATGGCTATCCATACTTGAGGCACTGACAACACAGAACACTGAGCCATTTGAAGGTCTCTCCAGGTTGTATTTCTCAGTTGTAGCACACTTGGACACTTTGTTATATTTTCCTCTCAAAAAAAGTGTGCTCTGCTTTCCTTCCTCCCTCTGATGTCCTATAGCCAAGAAGATGGTTCTACTTCGAAACCCCAAACATTAAAACCATTTACTGAGGGTTTCTCAGCCCTGTAACCAGCTTCCCACTCATTGGCTTAAACCACCAGTGATTTATTATACGAGTGCTGTGTGACAGTTTTTGACTCTGCGGGTTGGTGGGACTGTTCCTACCCTGGTATCAGCTGAGCTCACTCATGTACTTGCATTCAGAAGGTTTAAGATAGCCTCACTTATGGCTCACAGCCACCCCTTGAACTGAGTACAGGGTTCCCAATGAAGGAGTTAGAGAAAGGACCAATGAAACTGAAGGGTTTGCAGCCCCCTAGGACGAACAACATCATGAACTAACTAGTACTACCCTCAGAGCTCCCAGGGACTCAACCACCAACCAAGGACTATACATGGTGAGTCTGATTGTTCTGGCAGTATATGTATAGTAGAGGATTGCAAAGTCAATCATCAATGGGAGGAGAGGCCCTTGGTCCTGTGAAGGTTCTGTGCCCCAGTGTAGGGGAATGCCAGGGCCAATAAGTGAGAGAGGGTGGGGTGGCAAGCATGGGGAGGGGAGAGGCAACAGGGGTTTGTTCTTGTTGTTTTTGTTTGTTTGTTTTCTTGGAGGGGAAATTGGGAAAGGAAAAATCATATGACATGAAAATAAAGAAAATATCTAATAATAAAAAAAAGATAGCCTCACTTACATCTGCACTTGATAGGTGTATTGGCTTGGGCGTCTCAGATCTCTGCTTAGCCACACATCTTAATTATGTGGGGCTAGATTTTATTTTTTTTTGGGGGGGGACTAGATTTTCTACATGACTGTGCTGGATAGTTTTATGTCACACGGTCATAGCTAGAGTTGTTTGGGAAGAGTGACTCTCAACTGAGAAAAATCCCTCCATAATGTGTTTAAGAAAGCAGGCTTCACATGTGCTGAAGAGCAAGCCAGAAAGCAGCACTCTTCCATGGCCTCTGCTTCAGTTTCTGTCTCCAAGTTCTTGCCTCGAGTTTCTGCCTTGATTTCCCTAGACATTGAACTATAAGCTGTAAACTGAAACAAACCCTTTACTCTTCAATCAAGTTGATTTTGGTCATGATATTTTACGAGAGCAAAAGGAACGGACGCTAAGTAAGCCATTCTCAGTACAGCATCTGTGCTCCAAGGATAGACAGCAAAAAGTGCAGGGATTCTTAAGGGCTAACCTTGAGTCAACAAAATGTTATTTACATTATACACCACAAAACAAGTCCAAAGGCTAGGTAATTTTCAGAGGTTGGAAAGTGGACTCTGTCTCTTGATGGGCAAAGGTGACAGACATGTTGCAAAACAAGGCAGTGAAGAAATATTACAATTATTTTTGAAATCAATCTACTGTACAGAGTTCTAAATACCAGGAGAAGCCACTTGTCTTCCTGCTTAGATTGAAAAGAGTCCCTCCTAAGCCCCAGACTCAGCTGGATGCCCCTGACTATGATCTCCTAGGACTTAGAGTCTAAGCCTTTGGTCTGAATTGTAACATGCTTCACAGTGTTTGATTTTAGTCAGAACCCTCTATCCCTATTTACACATAGAGGTTTGAAGAAACAAAACAGCTACATCGTTCTTTTTTATTTTGTTTGTTTGTTTCTTTGGTTGGTTGGTGTTTTTTGTTTTGTTTTGTTTTTTGTTTGTTTGTTTGTCTTTTTTGTTTTTGCTTTTAGTTCTGTCAAATCGAGAAAGTATGTGTGTATTGTGTGTGTACTGATTTGGTAAACTAGAGCCCAGAAACATCCTCAAGGCCTATGGATATGTGGAGGCCTTAGATGGGATGGCACAGTAGTCATCTGTTTGCTTCTCTGGATGTCGCTGTGAGCAGAGCTCCTTCTCCACACACTCAGCAAGTTTGACAAGGAGCCAAGAAGTAACTCAACAGCAGTAGGTGGTAGTCCAAGCCTGGACTGACACTGAAAACCAGAGCTCTGGTCTGTGCTGTGGGTATGTGCTGTGATCTAACTGTGAATCTGAAACATCTACCCTTCCTTATCGGTCACTGTCTTTGTGGCAATAGTATAACTGCCCACAGAATATGCAGAAGATGTGCTGATGTGTCTCTGTTGAGATAAAACAGGGGGCTGAAGCATGTGTGGCTCAGTGGAAAAGGGCTTGCCCACTGTGAGTATTTCAGAGGCCTGAAGTTTGATCTCCAGCTAGAGGAAAAGGAGAAGAAAGAATGAGAAAACACATACACGTCCACACACACACACACACACACACACACACACACACACACACACAC
>NW_022196915.1:36132798-36138616 GCF_008632895.1 Mastomys coucha
GGAGAGAGAGCACAGTATAGCACACAAACACACACACACACACACACAGAGGGGGCGGGGAGAGAGAGCACCGTATAGCACACAAACACACTCACACACACACACACACACACATACAGAGGGGACGGGGAGAGAGAGCACAGTATAGCACACACACACACACTCACACACACACACACACACACACACACACACGGAGGGGGCGGGGAGAGAGACCACAGTATAGCACACACACACACACACACACACACACACACACACACACACACAGACACAGAGGGAGCGGGGAGAGAGAGCACAGTATAGTAGCAGAAGATGATTTGCCTGATATTTTGATTATTGTTTATCTATGACTGGGGTCTAAATGGACATTTAACCCAAGGTTTAACACATTTCATTTGGGAAAAGGCTATTCATCAAGTACTTACATAAGGCTGGGAACCGAAATTTTACTCCATATCACAATAAATAGTTTTGGGAAACACTGTACATAAGATTTCATTAAATAAATAACTAAACCTAAAAATTTTTAAGGCGAGGACTGGGAATGTGGATTAATGGTAGAATGATAGCCTACCTTGTGAAAGATTGCAGTTCCCAACACTGTACACACACACACATACATACACACACACACACACACACACACACACACACACACACACACGATGTTTTGAGATATCTGATACTGTTCATGGGTTGGAGAAAGAGGGAAGAGAGGAGAGAGAAAGAGAGAGAGAGAGAGAGAGAGAGAGAGAGAGAGAGAGAGAGAGTAGAGAGAGGATATAAAAAATTTTACCCATTCCCAAAGCAATTGTTCACTGGTTCTTACAATCAGTTACAGTAGGCGATGATCTACCATAGTCATCGATCTCCACTACTTCAATCTATTCCCCACGGGCCCATAATCCTTAGGATATGTCTGCATCCTTTTCAAGGCTAACTGAGGATAGATATTTGTTGCATTGAAAAGAAATAGAAGTCTGCCACTACCTTTTGACTGTGAAGGGGGGTGGGGTTGCTTCAAGGGTGAACCATGCCCATAACTGTGAACAGTAACTGGAAAGGAGCTCATGACAAAATGTGTCAGCTAGGCATCAGAAGTCAAATAAGTGCCCTGTAGTTGTGAGGGCTTGCTGAAATCTCCAGCTTTAGAACATTTGAAATGCAGACCTCAGATCTGGACACACTATCACTCCTCTGAAGGATCCTGTAGTATCCGAATGCACATCTTATTACTGTAAGCCATGCTGCACTAGGCTTTCTCAGAGAGGCTGGAATGCAAACAGTTCCAGCAGGGTGTAGCAGGGAAGTTGGAATGAAACTGCAGATGGGCTGAAGCTTGGCAGCCACTGTCCCCAAGGGTAAAGTGGCAGAATTAACTGTTTCCAAATGCGACTAATTGGATCTTCTACTCCAAAGTAAATAGTGATAAGGCTTATTAGGTTACAATATGCGTAAGTGGGCAAGGCTCAGCATCATCCAGGGTGGTCAGAAGAAAGAAAATTCTACAAGGGCAAGGATAACAGACCATGAGGAAGGAAGCTTTGAGCAGGAATACCAATATGTAAGCAATTTATGCCTTAAGAAAAAATTGAGAGGCATCCTAATTATGTCTGCAACTTCTGGTTCAATAACTTATGAAGTTGATTCCTTAATCCAAAAAATGCTGGTGCATCCCCACTCTGGGAGGGATCTTTTCATCTGACTCCCGTGGAATGCAGTCTCGCCTGCACTCACTTATTGATTCAACAAATTATCACACGTGCCTATTTATATGGCCCCCATCCATCTCACTACAACAGGCAATGGGAATCTAGACAGAAAGAAAAATGGTCCTATCTTATGGTGTGGAGTTTCTAATAGTTTATCTGGCTTGAAGGTTTTCCTTCAAGCAATTCTACTTGAATCTACCAATCTGACAAGATTCTACTCCACTACATTCTAGGGTTCTTATGGATACCAATGTCCTGGTGTGGGTTATTACATGAAAAAGTTTGTGGGATAGTGAAATAAACAGGCAGATGGGGAACTTTTAGGGTGGTGAGTCTGGTTGGTCAACAGAGGCCACCGAGGTTGGGACATCAAAGGTTCTATGCAGTCCGAGGTTCTTTCCTTTTTCCTCGGAATGTCATGATGTGAATAGACTTCCCCACTGTTCCTACCACCACTAACTTCTCTGCCATGCTCTCTCTCTCATGATGGACTGACACCCTCAGAGTTCAAGATAAATCTTCTCATTCTTCAAGTTCTTTAAGTCAGGCATTGCCATAACGCAAAAGCAACCAAAATGTGGAAAAGTGAAAGAAACTGGCTGTCTTAGGGTTTGGTCACTGTGATCAACACCATAACAAAAAGCAACTTGGGGAAGAAAAGGTTTATTTCGTTTACACTTCTGTATTCTAGTCTGCCACAAAGGGAGTCAGGACAGGAATTCAAACAGGGAAGGAACTCAGACAGGGGCTGATTCAGAGACCATGGATCAGTGCTGATTACTGGCTCAGTTTGCTTTTTCAGGGAACCAGAGGATTACCAGCTCAGGGGTGGCCTCATACACAGTGGACTGGGTCATCCTACATCAATTATTAATTAGGAAAATGTCCTACAGTGTAGGGTGCTGGGCAGTGGGGAAATGAGGGGGTGAGAGAGTCCCATGTCCTGGCAGAGCTCAGGAGACTGTCTCGGAACCCTACGGAACTAGGCTTCAGGCCATGTTAGGCCTCGGATCCCACCCTGGGGCCTAGGGAAGTTGCAGTCTAGGCTCCAGCTCTTGAGCACCACAGACCAGCTGGGTACCTCAGGAGAGGCGGAGCTGGGGTCTCCAGGCTGCTTGGAGGTCAGAGACGACAGGTTCTAGCTCTTGGGCATTGCAAGATGTTGCTGGGCACTGCAGAAGAGCTGAGAACAAACCTTCGGGCTGACTTTGGCAGGGTCCGAAGGGTAGCTTTATCCGTTTACCTCGGGGAGGAGTCTGGCTAGCTCAGGCAAGCTGTTTGGTTTGGCTGGTAGATGCGGCTGGAGCGCTGGAAGGCCTTCCTTCAGGAGATTAGACTCAGTTCTTTAGGGGAGGGCCTAATCCATTGCTCTAGCGCAGTGAATCTTGACGAAAGGAGGCAGTCCATGGTTTGAAGGTGTTTTATTATAGAAAAGAGAGAGTGAGAGAGAGAGGGAAGGTAGAAAAGTAGAGACCGGCCATGGCCACATGGAGAGAGGGGTAGGGGATGGTGAGGAGAGAGAGCATGGGGTGAGAGTAAGAGCAAGAGCTTAAGAGAGAGGAGAGGCCAAACAGCTTCTTTTAGAGTGGGCTGGGCTTATCTTGCTGTTCCCAGGTAACTGTGGGGCGGGGCCTACCTGGCTGTAGTCAGATGACTATAGGGGTGGAGCACAGCCAGAATACCAGAAGTTTGGGGCATTGTCTACTTCATAGATAGCCACACCATAGTGGAGTGAGGGCTCACGCTGTCAGCAGCCTAATGTCTGGGGGCGTGGCATACTGTTCTGTCCTTTGTAGAATTTTCTCCAGAGTAAGCCTCGCTTAACCAGAACACAAACTGCCTCTCTCTCTCTCTCTCTCTCTCTCTCTCTCTCTCTCTCTCTCTCCCTCCCTCCCTCCCTCCCTCTCTCTCCTTCCTTCCTTCTTTCTTTCTTTTCTTTTCTTTTTTTAAATTTTATTTATTTATTTATTTATTTATTTTTGTTTTTCGAGACAGGGTTTCTCTATGTAGCCCTGGCTGTCCTGGAACTCACTGTGTAGACCAGGTTGTCCTGGAACTCAGAAATCCACCTGCCTCTGCCTCTCAAGTGCTAGGATTAAAGGCATGCGCCACCACTGCTCGGCCAGACTGCCTTTCATGGTTCAACACTACAGCTGGATCTTTTGGAGACATTTTTTCAACTGAGGTTTCCTCCTCTCAGATGACTTTACCCTGTATCAAGTTGGCATAAAACTAAGTAACATGCTGTTATTGCTTAGGGGGACTTGGAAGTCCCTGGTTTCCACAAGCAAGAACCATGAGCTCTTTTAACCACACCCTTTTGCTGGCTGGTTGAGGTAATAAAAGCAGCAGAATCCAAAGACCCTGTTTTCCTGAATGAACTATTGTCTCTGCGTGTTGTGTTGGAATAAGGTCGGCAGGGATGTTTGAAATGTGTTATTTAAAAGGAGACGCCATAAGGGGTCTCAGCTAAGGCCTAGTTAAACCCCTTTACACTACTGATTTCATTCCTTACTTAGCTTTACTGAGTTTTCTCACCTCAGACTCAAGTAATAATTCCTATCTGTAAGTTAAAAGTGAAAAGAAAAGTAATCAATGTGGCTTAGTTCACACAGCACCGGCCTTTAGCGAATGCTAATGAAAATGTCCTACAGCTATATTTTATTTAAAATGAGGGTCAGTGGCAACCTGACTCTAGGGAAACTGGCACATCTATTTAGGATCATTGTTTTTTAAGCGGCAGAATTCTATTTTTGAGACGGTTTAAAAACATCTATGATTGCTAGCCACATATTTCATTTTACAAGTATATACTGACACAATGTGGGTCATTTTATTTCAGGACTGTGGGTCCGTTTTTAATTGCCGCTGTGATTTTTCTCCAGTGGCTTGCACATTTCGTCTCTAAACAGGCTGAAACTCTTAAGATACCTAAACTACTTGACCCCTTGGAAATCTTCAAGGAATGCTTGCTGGGAGAAAGATAAGAGTTAGCCATTCCAGTGTTTTAGCTGGCTGTTTGTGTGTGTGTGTGTGTGTGTGTGTGTGTGTGTGTGTGTGTATGTGTGTGTTATATGGATTGGTTGTCTTTGGCTCCTAGAGCTTTGTGCAGTTTCAAAATTACTCAAGGGATAGCTGTTTGTAAGCACCATTTATTAACCAGAAATGTAAGGACAGAGAAAATGTGGTTTTAAAAGACAAGAGGGTTTCTATGAGTGGATGTAGTCATGGTACATGCAGTCATGAGGATGTCTCCCAAGCTTGGGTTCAAGTCCATCTCTTTTAATTCCCTAACTTAATCTCTGTTCCTGTCTTTTCTCTCTCCTCTCCTGTCCTCTCATGTCCTTTCCTCTCCTTCCCTCTTCTCTCTGTCTCTCTCTTCCTTCACCCTTTCTGTGTGTGGTGTATCATCTTGCTAGAGTGAATGTGTGCAGCATGCGTGCACACATGTAAAGGCCAGAGGCTGGCATTGGGAATCTTTCCTTCATCATTCTCCATCTTTATTTTGGGGGGACAAGGTCTTCTAGTGACTCTAAAGCTTATGGATTTGGCTATGGCAGCTGGCCAATAGAGATTCAGAGACCTGCCTAGGTTAGCTCCCTCCACCGCACCCACTTGCAGAGGGGTTCAGAGACCTGCCTAGGTTAGCTCCCTCCACCGCACCCACTTGCAGAGGGGTTCAGAGAGCTGCCTAGGTTAGCTCCCTCCACTGCACCCACTTGCAGAGGGGTTCAGAGACCTGCCTAGGTTAGCTCCCTCCACCCCACCCGCTTGCAGAGGGGTTCAGAGAGCTGCCTAGGTTAGCTCCCTCCACCGCACCCACTTCAGAGGGGTTCAGGCTGCCACCATGGTGCCTGTCCTTTAACTGACGATCTGAACTCAGGCCCTCATGCTTGTGCAGCAGTCCTTTGACCATCTTAGCATCATCCTGCTGGCCTTTTAACTTTGCTTCTAAGGGCCCTGCAACCTCTCTTCTAGGGACAGGCTGCCAAAGACCATTTCCTATTTCGTGCTCCCAACAACAAAAGGAACTAGAGAGAAATTCTTAGTAGGAAAGCTTTAAAGATAGCCTGGTCTCTAAATGAATTAAGAATGTAAAAAAA